>NC_037689.1:1988266-2023879 GCF_003255815.1 Theropithecus gelada
CCCCGCTTTTTTTTGTTCTCCATTTGCTTGGTAAATCTTCCTCCATCTCTTTATTTTGAGCCTATGTATGTCTCTGCATGTGAGATGGGTCTCCTGAATACAGCAGACTGATGGGTCTTGACTCTTTATCCAGTTTGCCAGTCTGTGTGTTTTAATTGGAGCATTTAGTCCATTTACATTGAAGGTTAATATTGTTATGTGTGAACTTGATTCTGCCATTATGATATTAACTGGTTATTTTGCTCGTTAGTTGATGCAGTTTCTTCCTAGCCTCGATGGTCTTTACATTTTGGCATGTTTTTGCAATGGCTGGTACCGGTCATTCCTTTCCATGTTTAGTGTTTCCTTCAGGGTCTCTTGTAAGGCAGGCCTGGTGGTGACAAAATCTCGAAGCATTTGCTTATCTCTAAAGGATTTTATTTCTCCTTCACTGATGAAACTTAATTTGGCTGGATATGAAATTCTGGGTTTAAAATTCTTTTCTTTCAGAATGTTGAATATTGGCCCCCACTCTCTTCTGGCTTGTAGAGTTTCTGCCGAGAGATCTGCTGTTAGTCTGATGGGCTTCCCTTTGTGTATAACCTGACCTTTTTCTCTGGCTGCCCTTAAGATTTTTTCCTTCATTTCAACTTTGGTGAATCTCGTAAATATGTGTCTTGGAGTTGCTCTTCTCGAGGAGTATCTTTGTGGCGTTCTCTGTATTTCCTGGATTTGAATGTTGGCCTGCCCTACTAGGTTGGGGAAGTTCTCCTGGATGATATCCTGAAGAGTGTTTTCCAACTTGGTTCCATTTTCCCACTCACTTTCAGGCACCCCAATCAGACGTAGATTTGGTCTTTTTACATAATCCCATACTTCTGGCAGACTTTGTTCATTTCTTTTTCTTCTTTTTTCTTTGGGTTTCTCTTCTCGCTTCATTTCATTCATTTGATCCTCAATCGCTGATACTCTTTCTTCCAGTTGATCGAGTCGGTTACTGAAGCTTGTGCACTTGTCACATATTTCTCGTGTCATGGTTTTCATCTCTTTCATTTCGTTTATGACCTTCTCTGCATTAATTACTCTAGCTATCAATTCTTCCACTTTTTTTTCAAGATTTTTGGTTTCTTTGCGCTGGGTACGTAATTCCTCCTTTAGCTCTGAGAAGTTTCATGGACTGAAGCCTTCTCTCATCTCGTCAAAGTCATTCTCCATCAAGCTTTGATCCATTGCTGGCGATGAGCTGCGCTCCTTTGCCGGGGGAGATGTGCTCTTATTTTTTGAATTTCCAGCTTTTCTGCCCTGCTTTTTCCCTATCTTTGTGGTTTTATCTGCCTCTGGTCTTTGATGATGGTGACGTACTGATGGGGTTTTGGTGTAGGTGCCCTTCCTGTGTGATAGTTTTCCTTCTAACAGTCAGGACCCTCAGTTGTAGGTCTGTTGGAGATTGCTTGGGGTCCACTCCAGACCCTGTTTGTCTGGGTGTCAGCAGCAGAGGCTGCAGAAGATAGAATATTGCTGAACAGTGAGTGTACCTGTCTGATTCTTGCTTTAGAAGCTTCCTCTCAGGGGTGTACTCCACCCTGTGATGTGTGGGGTGTCAGACTGCCCCTAGTGGGGGATGTCTCCCAGTTAGGCTACTCAGGAGTCAGGGACCCACTTGAACAGGCAGTCTGTCCCTTCTCAGATCTCAACCTCCATGTTGGGAGATCCACTGTTCTCTTCAAAGCTGTCAGACAGAGTCGTTTGCATCTGCAGAGGTTTCTGCTGCTTTTGGCTTTTGCTGTTGTTTACTGTGCCCTATCCCCAGAGGTGGAGTCTACAGAGACAGGCAGGTTTCCTTGAGCTGCTGTGACCTCCACCCAGTTAGAGCTTCCCAGCGGCTTTGTTTACCTACTTAAGCCTCAGCAATGGCGGGCGCCCCTCCCCCAGCCTTGCTGGTGTCTTGTTGTTAGAATGCAGACTGCTGTGCTAGCAATGAGGGAGGCTCCGTGGGCGTGGGACCCTCCCGGCCAGGTGTGGGATATAATCTCCAGGTGTGCCTGTTTGCTTAAAGCACAGTATTGAGGTGAGAGTTACCCGATTTTCCAGGTGTTGTGTGTGTCAGTTCCCCTGGCTAGGAAAAGGGATTCCCTTCCCCCTTGGACTTCCCAGGTGAGGCGATGCCTTGCCCTGCTTCAGCTCTAGCTGGTCTGGCTGCATCAGGTGACCAGCACCAATTGTCCTGCACTCCCTAGTGAGATGAACCCAGTACCTCAGTTGAAAATGCAGAAATCACCAGTCTTCTGTGTCGCTCGCGCTGGGAGTTGGAGACTAGAGCTGTTCGTATTCGGCCATCTTGCTCCGCCCCCCTACCACATTTTCTTTATGCAATGATCTGTTGATTAACACTTCAGTGGATTTTATAATTTTGCTACTGTGAGTAGTCCTCTAGTAAACATAAAGTTCAGTGCCTTTTTGATATAATGATTTACTTTCCTTCAAAAAGATACCCAGTAGTGAAACTGCTGGATAGAACAGTAGTTCTATTTTAGTTCTTTGAGAAATCTCTATACCGTTTTCAGCAAGGGTTGGTCTAATTTACATTTTTGCCAAAAGTGTGTAAGAATTTCATTTTCTCCACATCACTGCCAACAACTGACATTGTCACTTTAATAGTAGCCACTCTGACTGGTGTAAGAAAACAATCTCATTGTGGTTTTAATTTTGCATTTCTCTGATGATTAGTGATTGTTGAGCAGTTTTTCAGTTGCTTGTTAGCCATTTGTATGCCTTCTTTTGAAAAATGTCTATTCATGTTCTTTACCCACTTTTCAATGGGATTATTTGGGGTTTCTGTTGTTACTGAGTTTTTCTGACCTCCTTGTAAATTTTGGATATTATTCACTGTCAAATTCATAGTTTGGAAATATTTTCTCCCATTCTACAGGTTGTCTGTTCACTCTGTGGATTATTTATTTCACTATACTGGAGATTTTTGGTTTAAGCCCTATTTGTCAATTTTTGTTTCTGTTACCTGTGTTTTTGAGGTTTCAGTTCTAAATTCTTTGCTAGACCAATGTTCACAGGAGCTTCCCCTAGATTTTATCTACTATTTTTATATTGTCAGGTCATATATTTAAGAATTTAATACATCTTGAGTTGATTTTTGTATATGGTGAAAAACAGGGGTCCACTTTCATTGTTCTATATACTACAATCGAATTTTCACAGCACCAATTATTGAACGGTGTATCCTCTCCCCACTGTGTGTTCTCGACTTTGTCAATGTCACATTGGCTGTCAATATGTGGCTCTGTTTCTGGGTTCTCTATTCTATTCCTTTGGTTTATGTGCCTAAGTGCAATGGAACGATCTCAGCCCATTGCAACCCACTTCCCGGGTTCAAGCGATTCTCCTGCCTCAGCCTCCTGAGTAGCTGGTACTACAGGTGTGCACCAACACACCTGTAGTAGTGCCTGGCTAATTTTTTGTATTTTAGTGGAAACGGGTTTCACCATGTTTCCCAGGGTGGTCTCGAGCTCCTGACCTCAGATGATCCACCCACCTTGGACTCCCAAAGTTCTGGGATTACAGGTGTGAGTCACTGCACCTGGCCTATTTTTTAATAGCGGCACCATGATATCTTAGTTACTATACCTTGTAGTGTAGTTTGAAGGCAGGTAATGTGATGCATCCAGCTTTTTTCTTTTTGCTTAAAACTATTGGGGCTCTGGCGATTCAGGGTGTATTTTGGTTCCACATAAATTATGAGTGTTTTCTAATTCTTTGAAAAAATGACACCATGTTAGGAATAGTATTGAATCTGTAGATTGCTTAGATCCATATGGTAATTTTCTTTACAGTAATTCTTCCAATCCACCAGCATGGGATGTTTCTCCATTTATTTGTGTCATCTATTTTTTCTTTCATCAGTATTGTCTAGTTTTACTCATATATATATTACAGTATTACAGCAATTACAGAGTTAATGTATTTACTGATATATATATATCAGTAAAACTAAAAATTATGTATATTTATATATGTATAATATATAATATATTTATATATTTATAATATATAATATATTTATATAGTTATAATATATAATATATATTAATTATTATTTATAATATATAATATACATTACATTTATATATCACATAATATATTTATATATCATATACTAGAAATAATATAAATATAATTAATATACATAAATACTATACATACATTATATATATTTCATCTTCTTGTTAATTAACAAGGAGTTCTACTTAATTTATTTTTCATAGCTATTGCAAATGGAATTGTATTCTCGATTTTATTCTCAGCTACACTGTTATTGGTAGCTGAGATCTTGAGTTGATTTTTGTATACGATGAAAGATTTTAATACATCTTGAGTCGATTTTTGTATATGGTGAAAGACAGGCGTCCACTTTCATTGTTCTACATACAACAATCAAATTTTCACATATAAAAATGCTACTTATTTTTATACATGGATTTTGTATCCTGAAACTTTACTGAATTTTGTTTTGGAGTCTTTAGGTTTTTCTAGATATAAGATTATATAATCAGATAACAGGAAAAATTTTGACTTCCTTTTTTCCAATTTGGATATCTTTTATTTCTTTCTTTTGCCAGATCACTCTGGCTGGGACTTTCAGTACTATTTGAATAGAAGTGGTGAAAGTGGGCATCCTTGTCTTGTTCTAGTTCTTAGAGGAAATGCCTTCAACTTTTCTCCATTCAGTGTCATATTAGATTTGGGTTTGTTGTATGTGGCCTTTATTACATTGAGATATGTTCATTTTATGCCTAGATTGTTGACACTGTTTATAATAAAAAGTTTCTAAATTTTATTAAATGCTTTTCCTGCATCTATTGAGATAATTATATGCTTTTTATTTCTGTTTATGTAATATATCACCTTTATTGATTTGTATATGTTAAACCATCCTTATATTCCTCATATAAAACCTACTTGTTTATGGCATATTATCTTTTTGATATGCTGTTGAATTTGGCTTTCTAGTATTTTGCTGAGGATTTTTGCATCTATGCCCTTCAGGAATACTGATCTATAGATTTTCTGTGGTGGTTGTGTTTTTGTCTGGTTTTGGTATCAGGGTGATAGTGGTGTCATGGAATGAGTTATGAAGAATTCTCTGCTCTTTTAACTTCTGGAACAATTTCAAAAGAATTGTTTATTCTTCTTTGTGTGTATGGAATAATTCATCTGCAAGTCCATTTAGTTCTGAGATTACTTTGTTAAAAATTATTTATTACTGATTCAATGTTGCTATTCATTATGGGTCTGCTCAGGTTTTCTATTCCTTCCTGATTCAAACTTGGGAGGTTGCATATTTCCAGAAATTAATTTATTTATTTCCTCTAGGTTTTCTTGTTTGTGGAAGCAGAGCTTTTAATAATAAATTTTAAGGAACATCACATACCGGGGCCTATCACAGGGAGGGGGGAGGGGGGAGGGATTGCATTGGGAGTTATACCTGATGTAAATGACAAGTTGATGGGTGCTGACGAGTTGATGGGTGCAGCACACCAACATGGCACAAGTATACATATGTAACAAACCTGCACGTTATGCACATGTACCCTAGAACTTAAAGTATAATAATAATTTAAAAAATAAAAAATAAAAATAAAAAAAGAAAAAAAAGAAAAAGAAAAAACATTTTAATTAAATTAAAAGATTCAATTATGATTAAATTTCCTAATAAATGGATCCTACAGATTAAAAAAAAAGCATACACTTCAAGTTAAAAAGGTAAATGGAAAATAAAAATATGAAAAAAAAAGAATCTTTGTATTTTTGTGATGTCATTTATAATGTCTTCTTTTGCATTTCTGGTTTTGTTGTAATCTCTCTTTTTTCATTTCTGATTTTGTTGTAATCTCTCTCTTTTTTTTTCATGATTAATCTGGAGAGTGGATTATTTTGTTTATCTTTCTTAAGAACCAAGACTTCTTGTTTCAGTGACCTTTTGTATTTTTACCTTTCCTTTTTGGTTTCTATTTTATTTAGTTCTACTAGGATTTTTTTTTTTTTAACTCATTTTCTTCTGTCAATTTTTGGTTTTTTGGTTTAGTTTGTTCTGTGTTTCTAGTTCTTGGCAGTCCATCGTTAGGTTGTTAATTTGTAATGTTCCTACTTTTTTAGCATAGGCATTTAATGCTATGAACATCCCTCTTGGACTCTTGGAATCTTGGAACTCCTTTTTCTGTATCCCACAGAATTTGATGGGTTGTGTTTTCCTTTTCATTTGTTTCAAAAATTGTTATAATGTCCACCTTAATTTCTTCATTGACACAATAATCATTAAGAAACATGTTTGATTTCCACGTATTTGTATAGTTTCCAAAGTTTCTAAAGGTAGTGATATTCAGTTTTATTCAAGTGTGGCCTGAGAAGATTCTTGATAAGGTTTTAATGTTAAAAAATTCACTGAGACTCGTTTTGTGGCCTAAAATACAAGGTCTATACAAGGTGATACATGGTCTATGTTGGAGAATGTTCCATGTGCTTATGTGAAAAAATATGTACATTTCACAGTTGTTGAGTAGATTTTTCTGTCAAGGTGTGTTAGGTCTGTTGCACCTAAAGTCCAAATAAGTTCAATATTTCTTTGTTGATTTCCCATCTAAATGATGTCTAATGCTGTGAGTGGGCTGTTGAAGCCCCACACTATTATTGTATTATTTTCCACCTCTCTTATTAGATATAGTAATATTTGTTTTATGAATCTGGGTGCTCCAGTATTGAGTGCATATATACTGAGTAATGTTATATCCTCCTGTTGAATTAATCCTTTTATCATTATGCATTGACCTAATTTGTTTTTTTAACGTTTTAATTTAATATCTCTTATATCTAGTATAGATTTAGCTACTCCTACTCCTTTTTGGTTTCTACTTCCATAAAATATCTTTTTTCAATCCTTTCCTCTCAGTCTATGTATGTATTTACAGAGAAGGTGAGTTTCTTGGAAGCAGCGTTTAGATGGATCATGTTTCTCATATTTTCTGCCAATCTATCTCTCTTTAGTAGAGTATTTAATCCATTTGAGGTCAAGGTTAATATTTATATATGAGGTTTATTTTCTGTAAGGTCATTAAATCTTTTCTAATTGTTTTATACATTGTTTGTTTCTTTTTCTCTGTTTGTCTTTATGGTTTGGTGAAATTTTGTTGTATTCACAATTTGACTTTTCTTCCTCCTTTGTGTGATTGTTTTATAAGACCATTGAGTTTTATATGTTAATGAGTTATCATAATCATGAACATATACCTTTTATTTCCATGTCAAGGACATTTTTGAGCATTTGTTTTAGGTCTGGTCTAGTGGTGATAAATTCCCTCAACAATTGCTTGTCTGGAAAAGACTTTATTTCTCCTTCATTTATGAAGGTTAATCATGCTGGATATAAAATTTTTAATTATATTTTTTCTTTCAGCAATTTGTAAATCCCATTCCATTTTCTTCTGACCTGTGAAATTTCTGCTAAGAAGTTCATTCTTAGTCTGATGGGGTTTCTTTCATAGGTAACTAGATCCATTTTTCTTGCTGATCATAAAAGTATTTCTTTTATAATGACTTTAGGTATTCTGATTTAATATGCCTTTTTGCAATGTATTTGTCTTGGGATTGTTGGGACTACTATATCTGGATGTCTAAATCTCTTGCTGCACTTGAGATGCTTCTATAAATAATTTTCTTAAATAGGATTTCTAAACTTTTTTTAAATCTTTCTTTCTACGCCAGTAATACCAACAAATTGTAAGTATTGTTATTTTTGCACACTCATCTTAAGGGCTTTGTTCATTTGTCTTTATTTTTGTTTGACTAGATTACTTCAAAAGATGTGTCTTCACATTTTGAGAGTCTTCCTTCTGCTTGGTCTTTGGAATGTTTTTGTAATCCCTTCAATGAGTTTATAAGTTCCAAAATGTCTGTTATTATTACTTTTTTTTAAAGAAAATCTATCCTCTTAGTAATTTCATATTAAAAGCCTAAATTGATATTCTAATTTCTTTGTATTACTTTACAAATTTCCATTTAAGGGCCAGATGTGGTGGCTCATGCCTGTAATCCCAGCACTTTAGGGAGCCAGCGTGATTGGATCACCTGAGGTCAGGAGTTTGAGATTAGCCTGGCCAAAATGGTGAAACCCCATCTCCACTAAAAATACAAAAATTAGTCAAGCGTAGTGGTGTGTGCTTGTAGCCCCAGCTACTCAGGAGTTTGAGGCAGGAGAATCACTTAAACAAGGGAAGCAGAGGTTGCAGTTAGCCAAGATTGCACCACTGCAGTCTAGGCTAGGCAACAGAGCGAGACTCTGTCACACACACACACACACACACAAAACCAATCACTTTAATTTCATTAAGCCTCTTTAAAGTCAATATTTTGATTTCCTTATCTGGCATTGTGAAGATTTCTTTTGCTCAGAGTCTATTGTGTTAATATGAGGGTGTTACAGTACATTTCTTTTTCAGGCTTTCTGCATCGATACACTGATTTCTGAGCAACCAGGGGAATAGCGGATTCTTCTTATTTTTGAATTTACTTTTATTGAGTGTTGAATTTTGTTTTTGAATATATGACTATGATAATAACTACAATCATTTTAAAGAAATAGTATAGAAAGAAATAAATGTTATAGTGCAAATGCAAAAGAAACTGCAAGAGAAGTTGGGATGATTATTGAGTATAAAAAGAGAAGGAATAAAGTCCAGTATTTGATAGCACAATTGGGTGACTACAGTTTAAAGTACTTTGTTGTATATTATAAAACAACTAAGAGAGTGGAATTGGAATGTTACAACACAAAGAAATAATAAATGTTTAAACTGACAGATACTCCAGTTACACTGATTTCATAATCACACATTGTATGTATGTGTCAAAACATCTATACCCCATAAATACATACAACTATTATATAGTCACAAAATTTAAAAATTTTAAATTAGGTCTGTAATAAAAAAGAGCTACATTAACATTAAACAGTATGGTTTAGAAAATGGCCACATCTCTTTTCTACCTATTTTAAGTGATTATTAATGAGCAACATGGTAAAGTGGTTATGACCACCACCTCTAAATCTGGCATCATGATTCAAAGTAAGAGGAGAACAGATTTTTCCCTTCTCTTTTTTTTCCAGATTTGTAATTACAGGACCAGTTTTGACAGTCAGCATGTATGTTAACAGTTTATCCAAATTATAAGACAGTGTCTTCTGGAAGTGAACTCAAAATAAACTTTTTGCTTTTGATTTCAGCTTTAGTTTTGATCTAAAGTTCTGATTATAAACTTTCATCTCAGAGCCAAACATCCTCACCTTGTGAATTTTTATAAACGTTTTGTTCTGAGAGATTTCCAAAGTGTTTCTACAAAGAAAACTGTCTATTTTAAAAAATTTAAAAAGTTTTTTTTTTAAGGTAGAGGGGCTCGTGTGAGTTCTGCCTTATGGAAGGGCTACTCTATGTGAGATACCTTATAAAAAATATTGTTAATCCACAAAATAAATCTGTAACATAGGTATCAATAGCTTAACTTTATGTATGAGTAAACTGCAGAATAGCTAAGTAACTTGCCCAAGATAACAAAACTAGGAGGTAGCCTGCACTTCAAATTTGGATGTGTCATGCTCTAACACAAATATTCCCATTGGCAGAAAACATTCCTATATTCACAAAAGTTAAATTCTCCAGAATGTTGAATTTATCTTATATTTCTCAAATTGTTCATTTTTAAAGAACTTGACAACTGAAGTTACCTAAACACTTTATGCTTTATTGAAACTTACATGTTCTCCGTACCCAGAACACAACATACCTCATTCCCCTATATCCTTGTTCATGCTCTGGTTTCCCCTCTGCCTGGCATAATCTTTATCTCTTCTCTACCTGGCTAAGGTTTCCAAATCATTCAAGATTTGGGAGACTGCAACTCCTCCATCAAGAAGCCTTCATTGACTTCCATATAGGAATGGGCACACTCTGTGTGATCACACAACCATATATGCTTATGCTAGCAAAGCATTCACCAAACTGTGCTTTCTTTAAATATTTTACTATTTTACTTATTTTTTCAGGAGTTTCTTTTCCCTACACCTCTAACATATGGCCCACAATAGAAGCTCAATAAATGTTTACACAAAGAATAAAGTAAGGAAAGGAAGAGGCAAACATACCTTCCCATCATGTCCCTTTGCTGACATCATTGCGATCCACAACTGAAAAGAGTACTTCATTTTCTTCAGTTTAACATGTTGAACTGAGGCTCCTAGAATAGTTTCAAGGTGAACCACAACCTTATAAAAGAAAGATATAAAAATAGACAAGCATGATGAGAAGAGGAGATACTACTGAAGAGTGACATCAGCAAGATAGCAGACCAGAAAGCTCTAGGCCCTCATTGCCCCATGGAAACACCAAAAAAACAAAACAAAACAAAACAAAAACAAACAAACAAAAATACCCCACCAGATATAGAGCAAAGTAGTTTTGTGAGAACTCTAGAAACAAGCTAAGAAGCAACCACGGAAATGCCAAAAACAAACAAACAAAACAAAAAAACACAAAAAGCTACACTCAAAATGCTAGAAAATTTCATGTCATTTCTGCTTGTCCTTGTCCCACTGCCTCTCTGACACAGCACTGAGTGTCTGAAAGAATCCATCATATTATTTGTTCCTCCATTGGAATGAAAGAATATTAATGGAACTTGCTTGTAAAGTTCTAGCCTCTCTGGGGACAGTCTGAGGAACTGGTTTGTCTTTTCTGACTTGGAATACTGACTAGAATTCAGTATAGTGTAAACTGTAGGTTGGAAAATGCTTAAAGCAGTGGTGAAAGCTATTGCACAAATGAATTGCTGGGTTACTGCAGATATCTGGGTACCTGTGAGCAAGAGATTATATGCATGGAAATAAACTACCACTTAAGCTCTGAGAAGAAGCAGAAGTAAGACACTGCTGATCATTGTTAGGACCCACCAGACCACCCTTCTTTGCTTCTAGACCTATAACTAGACTCAAGTCTCATCAGGTCATGTTTTTTTTTTCTAATTTATATAGACATAAATCCAGGGAATATGCATGACAATGGATATTAAAAGTATGGATAATCGTGGAAGAAACACAAACCTGAAACAGGCCAAATATATTGATATAGGCCCACAAAGGAGAGAGTCTGGATTTAGTGTTGTAGCTCAGCGTGTCAGAAAAACTCTAAAAAAGTTTAGAAAAACATAGACGAAAAGGTGTCCTACACTAAATGAAGTTGAAATTCCAGTCCTGCCTTGACCTACTGTAGAGGAAAGAATCCAAATTCTTAGGGATATTTATCACTTAAGACCTTCTCCCCCACCTTGGGAGGGTACTGGGAACAATTCTTAGCCACAATTATGAGAAATAAATTTTTGTGGGAACCCTATCATCTTTGAAGATCACTTTTCTCTGTAGGTCAGAAATTGCAAGAAGGATTGATAGCATTGAACTAATAAAATAAATTTAATAGAAATAATTGGATTCCCAAGTGGCAGGGGCCAAGTGACAGCACTTAACTGACAAAAACTAGGTAAGCAGAAGAGTCAAAGCAGCAATCAGAATAATCTGACTGATACAGACCTATGACATTGGTTAGTTAAGCACGTTTCTAGTAGTGAGACAGATAATAAGTCCATTATATTCTTACTAAATCTGTATAAGCAGAGGAGTCCTAGGTCAATTGATCAAAATTCTAGCTTGTAACATAAAACAGAGTCATGGCCCTTCAATCAATTCCCACACTTGAGCCAGTTTACAGACTCACACCCCTTGAATGAACGGAAGAATGGGTCTCACCACATGCCCAACAACATATAATGTCAATCTTTGGCATGGAAGAATTAGGGAAAAATAATCAGAAGTTTTGGAGAATATTGTACATAGGTTCTGAACTGATACTAATGCCAGGAGACCTAAAATGACACTATAGTCTATAGTTAGAATAGTGGCTTATGGAGGTCAGGTGAACAAAAGAGGTGTTTGTGTTTTTGTTTTAATATTTATAATTTAGGAGGAAGTATTTTTGTTACATGGATATATTGCATAATGGTGAAGTCTAGGGTTTCAGTGTAGCCATCAACCTAATAATGTACGTTGTATCCACTAAGTAATTGTTCATCCTTCATCCCCTCTGATCCCTCGCGACCTTTTGAATCTCCAATGTCTATTATTTTACGCCTTATGTCCAGTTCTATACATTATTTAGCTTTCACTTATAAGTGAAAACATGTGGTATTTGCCTTTCTGTTTCCGAACCATTCACTCAAGACAATGGCCTCTAGTTTCATTGATGTTACTGGAAAAGAAAAATGACTTTATTCTCTTTTTTAACGGCTGAGTGCAATCCATTGTATATATACACCACATTTTCTTTATCCAATAATCCATTGATTGACACTTTAGTTGATTCTATATATTTTCTGTTGTGAACAATGCTGCTATAAACACATGAGTGTAGGTACCCTTTTGTATAAAATTTATTTCATTTTGGGTAGATAACCAGTAGTGGAATTGTTGCATAGAATGGTAATTCTATTTTTAATTCTTTGAGAACTCTACCTACTGTATTCATTACAAGTTATACTCGTTAATATTCCTACTAAAGCTTATGAGTGCTTCCTTTTTTCTCCACACTCTTCCATATCTGTTATTTTTTGACTTTTGAATAATAGCTACTGTGGTGTAATATAATAGCTAATCAAAATTTTAATTTGCATTTCATTGATTAGCAATGTTAAGCAGTTTTTTATATGTTTGTTGGCCATTTGTATGTCTTCTTTTGAAAAAGCCTGTTTATGCCATTTGCCTACATTTTAGCAGAATTTTTTGTTGTTGTTGAGATGTCTAAGTTCTTGTGGAACCTAGTTATTAATATTTTATTGGATGTATTGTTTGTAAATATTTTATCCCATTCTGTACGTTGTCTGTTTATTTTGTTGATAATTTCTCTTGTTGTAAAGAAGCACTTTAGTTTAATTAAGTCCCATTTGTCTATTTTTGGTATTGTGCATTTGTTTTTAAGGCCTTTATCATGATATCTTAGCCAAAACTGATGTTCAGAATACTGTTTCTTGTTTTCTTCCTGTATTTTTGTAGTTTTGGTCTTACATTTAAGCCTTTAATACATTTGTGAAAATTTTTGTATATGGTGAGAGATACAGGTCCAGATTTATTCTTCTGTGTACGGCCTCTCAATTTTCCAAGAACCCTTTTTGATTACGATGTCCTTTTCAGAGTCTATCTTTTGTTGACTTTATCAAAGACCAGTTCGCTGCAGGTATGTGGCTTAATTTCTGTGTTCTCTCTTCTGTTCTTTTGATCTATGTGTCTATTTTTATGCTAATACCATGCTGTTGTAGTTTCTATAGCTTTGTAGTATAATTTGAAATTAGATAATGTGATGCACCCAACTTAGTTCCTTTTGCACAGGATTGCTTTGGCTATGCAAGCTCTTTGGTGGTTCCATATGAATTTTATGATTTTTTCTAATTCTGTGAAAAATTACATTGGTATTTTGATGAGAATTGAAATGAATCTGTAGATTGCTTTAGATAATACAGCCATTTTAATGATGTTCATTCCTCTGTCTCAAGAGCATAACATGTTTTTCAATTTATTTGTGTCATCTCAAATTCCTTTAATCAGTGTTTGATAGTTTTCCTTGTAGGTATTTTTTACTTCCTTGGTTAAATGCATTCCAGGTATTTCATTTTTATAGCTACTGTAAATGCTAACAAACTGACTACTTGATTTGACTCTAAGCTTGATTATTACTGGTAAATAGAAATGCTACTAATTTTTGTACATTGATTTTGTATCCTGAAACTTTACTGAATTCACTTATCAAATCTAGGAGTCTTTTGGGTAGAATCTTTAAAATTTTCTGTGTATAAGGTCATATCATCAGCAAACAGAAATAATTTGACTTATTTTTCTTTCTTTTTTTTTTTTTTTTTGACTTAAACAACAGAAATTTGTTTTCTCCCAATACTGAAGGCTAGAAATTTGAAATCAAGGTGTCAGAAGGGTTGGTTTCTTCTGAGGTCTCTCTCCTTGGCTTGTAGATGGCTGGCTTCTCCCTATGTCTTCTCATGACCTTCTCTCGGTACTTCTCTGTGTCCTAATTTCCTCTTTTTATGACACTAATTGTATTAGACTGGGGCCCATCTTAATGACCTCAATTTAACATAATTATTTCTTTAACAACTCTATCCCCAAATACAGTCACATTCAGAAGTGCTAGGGATTAGGACTTGGCATGTGAATTTAGAGGGGACTCAGTTCAATCTATAACACTCATCATTAAGTATGATGTTAGTTTCTTTGTAAATGTTCTTCACCAAGTTGAGGAAATTCTCCTCTATTCCTAGTTTCCTGAGAGCATATATATACATATTGTTAAAAATAACATAAATGGCATCATCACATGATTTTTTGTTTGTTTGTTTGAGACGGACTTTGGCTCTTGTTGCCCAGGCTGAAGTGCAATGGCACGATCTCCACCTGCCTCAGCCTCTCAAAGGGATGAGACCACAGGCGTGAGCCACGGCGCCCAGCCGATTACATGCTCTTTTAAAAATGGAAATCTGGGCCAGTGCAGTGGCTTATGCCTGTAATCCAGCACTTTGGGAGGTTAAAATGGGAGAGTCACTTGAGCTCAGGAGTTTAAGACCAGCCTGGGCAACATGGCAAGACCCTATTCCTAGAAAAAAATTAAAAATTAGCAGGGTGTGGTGGCATGTGACTGTAGTCCCAGCTACTTGAGAGGCTGAGGCAGAAAGATCACTTGAGGCCGGAAGTTTGAGACTGCAGTGAGCTATGATCACACTACTGCACTCCTGCCTGGGCAACAGAGCAAGACCCTATCTCTAAATTTAAAAACCCATGAAAAACAGAAATCTACTCTAATCACTCCCTTGTATAAAACTCTTCAGTATTTCTCATTTCTGTTAGAAAAAGCATGGTTCAATTTAGATGCATTTTACTTCTTTCTCTTGCCTGACGTCCCTGGCTACAACTGCCAGTATTACGTTGAAAAGGAGTATTGAAAATGGGCATTTTTGTCTTCTTTCAGTTCTTAGAAAGAATGCTTTCAACTTTCCCCCATTCAGTATAAGGTTGACTATGGGCTTGTTATATATGGTTTTTATCACTTTGAGGTATGTTTCTTCTATGCTTAGTTTTAAAAGACTTTTTATAATAAAGTTATGCTGAATTCTATTAATTTTTTCTGCTTCTATAGAGATGCTCGTATGGCTTTTGCTTTTAATTCTGTTTACGTGGTGAATTACTTTTATTGATTTGTGTATGTTGAACCATCCTTTCATCTCTGGGATAAAACTAACTTGATCATGATATATAATCTTTCTGATGTGGTGTTGGATTCAGTTAGTTAAAATTTTGTTGAGGATTTTCACATCTATGTTTATCTGGGATACTGGTTTGTAGATTTTTTTTCTCTTTTATTTTCATATGTTTATAACTGGCGTTGGTAATTAGTTGCTATTGGCATCATAGAATGAGATAGAAATAATCCTTTCCGTATTGATTTTTTTTAAAAAATTGTTTCAGTAGGCCTGGAATAAGTTCTGCTGTGTACGTCGGTTAGAACTGAGCTATAAATCCATCTGGTTCTGGGCCTTTCTTTGTTGGGATTTTAAAAATATTATTATTACTCAATCTCACTAGTCATATTTGATCTGTTCATGATTTCTATTTTTTTCTGTTTCAATCTTAGGAGGTTGTATGTTTCCAGAAATTTATCCATTTCCTCTACTTTTTCTAGTTTATTAGCATAGAGTTGTTCATGGTACTCTCCAGTTATCTTATTTCTGTGATATCAGTTATAATGACTCATGTTTCATTTCCAGTGTGTTTATCTGAATCATCTCTCTTCTTCTCATGGTTATTCTAGAGAGAGTTCTGTCAATCTTCATTATTTTTTTAAATAACAAACTTTATTTCATTGCTTTTTAATATTGTTTATTTGCTCTAAATTTCATGTGCTTTTGCTCTCATGTTTGTTAATTTTCTTCTACTAGATTTCGGTTTGGTTTGTTCACATTTTCTAGTTCATTGAGTAGTGATGGTAGGTTGTTAATTTGTAGACTTTTTATTACTTTGATGTAGGCATTTAACATTATAAACTTCCATGTTAATACCACTTCTGCTGTATTACAAAGGTTTAGGTATGTTTTATTTCCATTTTGATTTGTTTCAAATATTATTTAATTTATGTATACATTTTATCATTGACTCAAAGATAATACAGGAAATTCTTTTGATTAATAATTTTATTATATTTTAACTTCTAGGGTACATGCGCACAACGTGCAGGTTTGCCACATATGTATATATGTGCCATGTTGGTGTGCTGCACACATTAACTCATCATTTACATTAGATGTATCTCCTACATTATATCCATCATTTACATTAGGTGTATCCCTTCCCCCTCCCTGCTCCCCACAATAGGCCCCAGTGTGTGATGTTCCCCTTCCTGGGTCCAAGTGATCTTATTGTTCAATTCCCACCTATGAGTGAGAACATGCGGTGTTTGGTTTTCTGTTCTTGCGATAGTTTGCTGAGAATGATGGTTTCCAGTTGCATCTATGTCCCTACAAAGAACACAATCTCATCCTTTTTTATGGCTGCATAGTATTACATGGTGTATATGTACCACATTTTCTTCATCCAGTCTGTCATTGATGGACATTTCGGTTGATTCCAAGTCTTTGTTATTGTGAATAGTGCCATAATAAACGTATGTGTGCATGTGTCTTTATAGCAGCATGATTTATAATGCTTTGGATATATACCCAGAAATGGGATGGCTGGGTCAAATGATATTTCTAGTTCCAGATCCTTGAGGAATTGCCACACTGTTTTCCACAATGGTTGAACTAGTTTACAGTCCCACCAACAGTGTAAAAGTGGTATTATTTCTCCACATCCTCTCCAGCATCTATTGTTTCCTGACTTTTTAATGATTGCCATTCTAACTGGTGTAAGATGGTATCTCATTGTGGTTTGGATTTGTATTTCTCTGATGGCGAGTGACGATGAGCATGTTTTCATGTGTTTGTTGCCTGTATAAATGTCTTGTTTTGAGAAGTGTCTGTTCATATCCTTTGCCTACTTTTTGTTGGGGTTGTTTTTTTCTTGTAAATTTGTTTGAGTTCTTTATAGGTTCTGGATATTAGCCCTTTGTCAGATGAGTAGATTGCAAAAATTTTCTCCTATTCTGTAGGTTGCCTGTTCACTCTGATGGTAGCTTCTTCTGCTGCACAGAAGCTCTTTAGTTTAATTAGATCCCACTTGTCAATTTTGGCTTTTGTTGCCGCTGCTTTTGGTGTTTTAGACATGAAGTCCTTGCCCATGCCTATGTCCTGAATAGTACTACCTACGATTTCTTCTAGGGTTTTTATGGCATTAGCTCTAATATTTAAGTCTCTAATCCATCTTGAATTAATTTTCGTATAAGGAGTAAGGAAAGGATCCAGTTTCAACTTTCTACTTATGGCTAGTCAACATTCCCAGCACCATTTATTAAATAGGGAATCCTTTCCCCATTTCTTGTTTTTGTCAGGTTTGTCAAATATCAGATGGCTGTAGATGTGTGGTATTATTTCTGAGGACTCTGTTCTGTTCCATTGGTCTATATCTCTGTTTTGGTACGAGTACCATGCTGTTTTGGTTACTGTAGCCTTGTAGGATAGCTTGAAGTCAGGTAGCATGATGCCTCCAGCTTTGTTCTTTTGGCTTAGGATTGTCTTGGCAATGTGCAGTCTTTTTTGATTCCACATGAACTTTAAAGCAGTTTTTTCCAATTCTGTGAAGAAACTCATTGGTAGCTTGATGGGGATGGCATTGAATCTATAAATTACCTTGGGCAGTATGGCCATTTTCACGATATTGATTCTTCTTATCCATGAGCATGGTATGTTCTTCCATTTGTTTGTGTCCTCTTTTATTTCACTGAGCAGTGGTTTGTAGTTCTCCTTGAAGAGGTCCTTTACGTCCTTTGTAAGTTGGATTCTTAGGTATTTTATTCTCTTTGAAGCAATTGTGAATGGAAGTTCATTCCTGATTTGGCTCTCTGTTTGTCTGTTACTGGTGTATTAGAAGGCTTGTGATTTTTGCACATTAATTTTGTATCCTGAGACTTTGCTGAAGTTGCTTATCAGCTTAAGGAGATTTTGGGCTGAGACAATGGGGTTTTCTAAATATACAATCATGTCATCTGCAAACAGGAACAATTTGACTTCTTCTTTTCCTAACTGAATACCCTTGATTTCTTTCTCTTGCCTGATTGCCCTAGCCAGAACTTTCAACACTATGTTGAATAGGAGTGGTGAGAGAGGGCATCCCTGTCTTGTGCCAGTTTTCAAAGGGAATGCTTCCAGCTTTTGCCCATTCAGTATGATATTGGCTGTGAGTTTTTCATAAATTGTTCTTATTATTTTCAGATATGTTCCATCAATACCGAATTTATTTAGAATTTTTAGCACTAAGGACTGTTGAATTTTGTCAAAGGCCTTTTCTGCATCTATTGAGATAATCATGTGGTTTTTGTCTTTGGTTCTGTTTATATGCTGGATTATGTTTATTGATTTGCGTATGTTGAACCAGTCTTGCCTCCGAGGGATGAAGCCCACTTGATCATGGTGGATAAACTTTTTATGTACTACTGGATTCGGTTTGCCAGTATTTTATTGAGGATTTTTGCACTGATGATCATCAGGGATATTGGTCTAAAATTCTCATTTTTGGTGTGTCTCTGCCAGGCTTTGGTATCAGGATGATGTTGGCCTCAAAAAATGAGTTAGGGAGGATTCCTTCTTTTTCTGTTGATTGGAATAGATTCAGAAGGTATGGTACCAGCTCCTCCTCGTACCACTGGTTGAATTCGGCTGTGAATCTGTCTGGTCCTGGACTTTTTTTGGTTGGTAGGCTATTAATTATTGCCTCAATTTCAGAGCCTTCTACTGGACTCTTCAGGGATTCAACTTCTTACTGGTTTAGTCTTGGGAGAGTGTATGTGTCCAGGAAATTATCCATTTCTTGTAGGCTTTGTAGTTTATTTGCAGAGAGGTATTTATAGTATTCTCTGATGGTAGCTTGTATTTCTGTGGGGTCGGTGGTGATATCCCCTTTATCATTTTTTTATTGAGTCTATTTGATTCTTCTCTCTTTTCTTCTTTATTATTCTTGCTAGCAGTCTATCAATTTTGTTGATCTTTTCAAAAAATCAGCTCCTGGATTCATTGATTTTTTGGAGGGTGTTTTGTGTCTGTATCTCCTTCAGTTCTGCTCTGATCTTAGTTATTTCTTGCCTTCTGCTAGCTTTTGAATGCGTTTGCTCTTGCTTCTCTAGTTCTTTTAATTGTGATGTTAGAGTGTCAATTTTAGATCTTTCCAGCTTTCTCTTGTGGGCATTTAATGCTATAAATTTCCCTCTACACACTGCTTTACATGTGTCCCACAGACACTGGTATGTTGTATCTTTGTTCTCATTGGTTGCAAAGAACACCTTTATTTCTGCCTTCATTTCATTATGTACCCAGTAGTCATTCAGGAGCAGGTTGTTCAGTTTCCATGTAGTTGAGCATTTTTGATTGAGTTTCTTAGTCCTGAGTTCTAG
Source organism: Theropithecus gelada (assembly GCF_003255815.1). NCBI lineage: Eukaryota > Metazoa > Chordata > Mammalia > Primates > Cercopithecidae > Theropithecus > Theropithecus gelada. The sequence goes on from NC_037689.1 coordinate 2,007,949, forward strand.
TGTGATTGAACTGTGATCTAAGAGACACTTTGTTATAATTTTTGTTCTTTTACACTTGCTGAGGAGTGCTTTACTTTCCACTATGTGGTCAATTTTGGAATAAGTGCGATGTAGTGCTGAGAAGAATGTATATTCCCTTGATTTGGACTGGAGAGTTCTGTAGATGTCTATTGGGTCTGCTTGGTGCAGAGCTGAGTTCAAGTCCTGGATATCCTTGTTAACTTTCTGTCTCGTTGATCTGTCTAATGTTGACAGTGGGGTGTAAAGTCTCCCATTATTATTGTATGGGAGTCTAAGTCTCTTTGTAAGTCTCTAAGGACTTGCTTTATGAATCTGGGTGCTCCTGTATTGGGTGCATGTATACTTAGGATAGTTAGCTCTTCTTGTTGAATTGATCCCTTCACCATTATGTAATGGCCTTCTTTGTCTCTTTTGATCTTTGATGGTTTAAAGTCTGTTTTATCAGAGACTAGGATTGCAACCCCTGCCTTTTTTTGTTTTCCATTTGCTATGTAGATTTCCCTCCAATCCTTTATTTTGAGCCAATGTGTGCCTCTGCATGTTAGATGGTTCTCCAGAATACAGCAAAGTGATGAGTGTTGACTCTTTATCCAGTTTGCCAGTCTCTGTCTTTTAATTGGACCATTTAGTCCATTTACATTTAAGATTAATATTGTTAGGTGTGAACTTGATCCTGTCATTATGATATTAGCTGGTTATTTTGCTCGTTAGTGGATGCAGTTTCTTCCTAGCATCGATGGACTTTACATTTTTGCATGTCTTTGCAATGGCCGGTACTGGTTGATCCTTTCCATATTTAGTGCTTCCTTCAGGATCTCTTGTAGGGCAGGCCTGGTGGTGACAAAATCTCTAATCATTTGTTTGTCTGTAAAGGATTTTATTTCTCCTTTACTTATGAAACTTAGTTTGGCTGGATATGAAATTCTGGGTTGAAAATTCTTTTGTTTAAGAATGTTTTTTGCAGCACTATTCACAATAGCAAAGACTTGGAATCAACCCAAATGTCCATCAGTGACAGAATGGATTAAGAAAATGTGGCACATATACACCACGGAATACTATGCAGCCATTAAAATGGATGAGTTTGTGTCCTTTGTAGGGACATGGATGCAGCTGGAAACCATCATTCTTAGCAAACTATCACAAGAACAGAAAACCAAACACCGCATGTTCTCACTCATAGGTGGGAACTGAACAGTGAGATCACTTGGACTCGGGAAGGGGAACATCACACACTGGGGCCTATCACGGGGAGGGGGGAGGGGGGAGTGATTGCATTGGGAGTTATACCTGATGTAAATGACGAGTTGATGGGTGCTGACGAGTTGATGCATGCAGCACAGCAACATGGCACAAGTATACATATGTAACAAACCTGCACGTTATGCACATGTACCCTAGAACTTAAAGTATAATAACAATAATAAAAAATAATGATAAATGAAAAGAAAAACAATTAAAAAAAAAAAAGAATGTTGAATATTGGCCCCAACTCCTTTCTGTCTTGCAGAGTTTCTGCCGAGAGATCTGCTGTTAGAGTGATGGGCTTCCCTTTGTGGGTAACCTGACCTTTCTCTCTGGCTGCCCTTAACATTTTTTCCTTCATTTTGACTTTGGTGAATCTGAAAATTATGTGTCTTGGAGTTGCTCTTCTCGAGGAGCATCTTTGTGGCATTCTCTGTATTTCCTGAATTTGAATGTTGGCCTGCCTTGCTAGGTTGAGGAATTTCTCCTGGATGATACCCTGCAGAGTGTGTTCCAATTGGATTCCATTCTCCCCGTCACTTTCAGGCACACCAATCAGACGTAGATTTGGTGTTTTCATGTAATCCCATATTTCTTGGAGGCTTTGTTCATTTTTTACTCTTTTTTCTCTAAACTTGTCTTCTCGCTTCATTTCATTCATTTGTTCTTCAATCACTGATACTATTTGTTCCAGTTGATCGAGTTGGTTACTGAAGTTTGTACATTTGCCATGTAGCTCTCATGTCATGGTTTTCATCTCTATCAGTTCGTTTATGAACTTCTCTGCATTGGTTATTCCAGTTATCCATTCTTCCATTCTTTTTTTAATGTTTTTAGTTTCTTCGTGCTGGTCACGTGGTTCCTCCTTTAGCTCTGAGAAGTTTGATTGACTGAAGCCTTCTTCTCTCAACTCGTCAAAGTCATTCTCTGTCCAGCTTTGTTCCTTTGCTGGTGATGTGCTATGTTCCTTTGGAGGGGGAGATGTACTCTGATTTTTTGAATTTCCAGCTGTTCTGCCCTGCTTTTTCCCCATCTTTGTGGTTTTAACTGCCTTTGGTCGTTGATGATGGTGACGAACTCATGTGGTTTTGCTGTGGGTGTCCTTTCTGTTTGTTAGTTTTCCTTCTAACAGTCAGGACCCTCAGTTGCGGGTCTTTTGGTGTTTTCTTGAGGTCCACTCCAGACCCTGTTTGCCTGGGTATTAGCAGCAGAGGCTGCAGAAGATAGAATATTGCTGAACAGCAAGTGTTGCTATCTGATTCTTGCTCTGGAAACTTCGTCTCAGGGGTGTACTCAGCCGTGTGAGGTGTGAGGTGTCAGTCTGCACCTAGTGGGAGATGTTTCCCAGTTAGGCTACTCAGGGGTCAGGGACTCACTTGAGCAGGCAGTCTGTCTGTTCTCAGATCTCAGCCTTCATTCTGGGAGAACCACTGCTCTCTTCAAAGCTGTCAGACAGGGACCATGACACCTGCAGAGGTTTCTGCTGCTTTTTGTTTAGCTATGCCCTGTCCCCAGAGGTGGAGTCTACAGAGGCAGGCAGTCCTCCTTGAGCTGCTGAGGGCTCCACCCAGTTCAAGCTTCCCAGTGACTTTGTTTACCTACTTAAGCCTCAGGAATGGTGGGCACCCCTCCCCCAGCCTCACTGCCACCTTGCATTTAGATCTCAGACTGCTGTGCTAGCAATGAGGTAGGCTCCGTGGGCATGGGACCCTGTGGGCCAGGTGTGGGATATCACCTCCTGGTGTGCTGTTTGCTAAGACACTTGGTAAAGCACAGTATTAGGGTGGGAGTTACCTGATTTTCCAGGTGTTGTGTGTCTCAGTTTCCCTTGGCTAGGAAAAGGAATTCCCTTCCCCCTTGCCCTTCCCAGGTGTGGCCATGCCTCACCCTGCTTCAGATCTAGCTGGTTGGGCTGCACCCACTGACCAACACTGACTGTCCGACATGCCCCAGTGAGATGATGCTGATACCTCTGTTGAAAATGCAGAAATCACCCATCTTCTGTGTCATTCACGCTGGGAGCTGGAGGCTGGAGCTGTTCCTATTTGGCCATCTTGGGTGCCCCCCCGGAACATATTTTTACAGTTGAAGAGTTCCTTTTGGAATTGATTTCTAGTTTTATTCCACTGTGGTCTGAGAAGATATTTGATATAAGTTTAATTTCTTAAAACTTATTGAGGCTTGCTTTGCGGCCTAAAATATGGTCTATCCTGGAGAATTTTCCATGGGCCAATTGGAGGAATTCTGAATTGGTTGAGAATGTTCTTTAAATGTCTATTAGGTCTACTTGGTCGAAAGTCCCGTTTAAAGTCTTGCATTTGTTTTTCCTTTTTCTGGCTTGATAATCTGTGTATTGCTGTCATTGGAATGTTGAAGTCTCCAGCTATTATTGTATCGCTATATCTTCCCTTAGTTCTAGTAATATTTGTTTTGTGATTCTGGGTGCATATATATTTAGGATTATTATATCTTCTTGTTGAATTGAGCCATTTATCATTATATACTGAACTTTTTTTTGCTGTTCTTTATTTAAAGTGAGTTTTAACTGTCATAGGTATAACTACTCTTGCTTATTTTTGGTTTCTGTTTGCACAGAACATCTGTCTTCACCCCTTTACCTTCAGTCTATAATTGTATTTATGAGTAAGGTGAGTCTTTTTCAAGAATAAAATAATAGATCATGTCTTTAACATCTATTCTGCCAATTGTATCTTTAAGTGCAGTATTTAATTCATTTATATTCGAGGCTAATACTGATGTGTCATGTTTTGTTCCTGTCATAATTTTAATTGTTATCTAGTTTTTTTGTAAATTCTTTGGCCTGTGAGTTTTATACTATTGTGTGTGCTTATGATGGAGAGTATTGACCTTTTTATCCATATTTAGAACTTCCGTTAGCATTTCTTGTAGAACGAATATAGTCATGATAAATTCGCTCAGCATTTGTTCATCTAGAAAATACTTTATTTCTTCATTGATAAACATTATAGCAGGATTCAAAATTCAGAGTTGAAACTGTTCTTTTTTTTCATGAATAACTCTGGAAACAGAACCTCATTCTCTTCAGGCTTGTAAGGTTTCTGCTGAGAAGTCTGCTGTTTATGTTTTGGGCTTTCCTTTATAAGTGACTCAAAGCGTTTCTCTTGCTAATTTTAGGATTTTGTCCTTCACTTCGATTGTAGTCTTGTTATTATATGTTATGGTGAGTACTTTCTTGAAATAATTTTTCCAGAATTATTTGAGTCTCTTGTATCTGGATATCTAGATCTTTTACTAGACTAGGTAAGATTTTCTCAACTATTTTCTCAATAGATTTTTCAATCTTGTTTTTTCTTTTTATTCTCTCTTGAGAATACCTGTGATTCATAGGTTTGGACATCTTACATAGTTCCAAACGTTTTGAAGGTTTTGGGTTTTTTTATTTCTTTCTTTTTTTGTCAGACCGGATTAATTTGAAAGACCTACCTTCAAGTTCTGGGATTCTGTATTCTACTTGGCCTAGTCTACTGTTGAAGCTTTTAATTATATGTTGTAATTCCTTTCATAATTTTTTATTTTCATATTTTTTTGTTTTTTAATATCTATCTCTTTGGTAAATTTCTCACTCATATCCTGAATTGATTTTTTTTCATTTCTTCTTATTGCTTTTCAGCTTTCTCTTTGATTTCATTGAGTGTCTTTAAAATTAATGTTTTGAATTCTTTATGTGATATTTCAAAAATTTCATTTCGATTAGGATCCATTGCTACCAAGTTAGTATGATTGTTTGGGAATGTCATAACACCCACACGTTTTCATATTTCCAGCATTGTTACACTGTCTTCTCCTCATCTGGAGAGGAGGAGTGAAATAACATTTTCACTTGTTATTTTTAAATTTACTTTTGCTTATAGAGTCCATTTTTTTCCCTTTGGAGATATGACTATAATGTTTGTTGAGTAAGGTTGTTTGGCTTTGCTTCTAAGTGTTTTTAGTGGCAAGCACTCTATAATAATTCCTTGATTATAGACAGCTTTAATATGTGTTTCTCAAATGCTGGTTATAGTAGCAGTATACTGAAAATGTGAATAGGCTTATGATCCTCTGTGTCTCTGGGGTGACAGAGGTCTTGGAAAGCTTATCTGGGACTGGTTCCCAGATATTTTTCTGTATACCTCAAGCTTGTGTCAGCGGATTTTATATTGGATTGCTTAGTTCAAACTTCAGGGCTGTAGGTGTTGCTTACAGGTAAGAGCCAGCGAGGTGTGGCAGTAGTAGTAGGGGTCTTTGTTTACATGGAGAAGATCTCCTGTGCCTCAAGCAATGGACTAGTCTGTGAAATGCTCAGTGGCCTGGGCTCTATGTTCAGCCCCAGCGATGGGATAATGCTGTACAGAATTTGAAGAAGCAAGCCTGTCCTCAGGTCCCCCAATGGTGGACACCATAAAAAGGACTGACTGGAGTAGCAGGGGAGTAGTGTAGAATTCATATAATTTCCTTAGTTATAAAATAGCCTCAGTGTGGTGGCTTTCTCAAATGCCAGTTGTAGTCATAATGTACCCGGTGCATAAGTGGGTTCAAGACCTAATGAGTAGCTGGGGTTGTGTGGGTAATGAAGGCAGCAGATGTCACACAAATCGTATCTCCTTTCTGAGTGCTATGCTATTGTGTCGGCAGATGTTGTAATGGACTATGCAGTTTGACCTCCTGTTCATTAGATGGTACTTTCAGGTGAGAGTCAGCTGTGGTCGTGGCTGTGGGGTTCAAGCTTGAGCTTTGTTCACCAGGATAAATACTCAGATATCTTAGAAAATGGGCTAGGCTATAGAGCTTCCTGGGTGCCTGATCCTGTTGTCTATATCCAAGGCAGATGAAAGGGGCAAAGCTGAGTTGGACTGGGCTAGGCAAGTCCATGTTTAGGCTCCCCAGTGGAAGGCACAAGCACCAGCCTGGACAGGAGACAGCAATACTAACATCATTGGGGCAATACTCCAGGAAGGAGAGAAGGAACCTCTGCTGTGCCAAAGAGCATGCATGAAGAAAGGGGTAGCTTTGAATTCAAAACCTAGCATGTGGCAGTGGGATCCACTTTGCTTCCACACTCTCAACCTGGTGGAGCTCTCTCCTGCAACCTACCATTGGCAGCAAGCTAAAACAGCCAGACAAGACACAAGCAGTTTGCCTTTAGATCATTAAACTGTCCCAGGCTGCCAAACTCCCTGGTTGAAAGAAAATTGAGTCTCCTAGGTCACATCCATGCTGGCCCAGTCCTGCCAAGGGGAGAGCTCCCAATTTCTGCACCTGCAGCTCATGCCTATTCCACACTCACCTCTCAGTTCTGGCCATGAAATCTCCTTCCCTACATGAGACTAGATTGAAAATCTCAGTCCAGAGACTTGCCAAACCAGAGACTTTCACCCATTCTGGATAGTAGATTTCCGTGCAGTTCTCTATGAGTTAGGATTAGAAATGTCCTCCTTCTATTGGTGGTAGTGTATAGAAGTGCACACAAAGCACTTCCCAATGCCACTCCTTCTCATAGTCTCCCCACTGCTCACCAAGTCAGATCCTGTGCTTGGTAGGATCAAGGAGCTCCCTTGTGGCCTAGATTTCCCAGTTCCCCAATGAAAATATGTGTCGGAGAGAAACTCTCTCCCCCTCTTACACACTAGTGACTCACTCACAAATTTCCATGGACTCATAGCATGGGCTGCTGCTGGCTAAAATTTTTAAAGTTTCTGAAGTTTATTTCACTTTTATGTCCATGTTCCTTCTTGGATAAAATTTTACAATGTGACTCTCTGAGTGCTATTTTGCTATTTTCAGATGGGTGTGGTGTGATAACAAAGCCTCTAATCCATAATCATTTCCAGGCTTCCAGAGTGTCCTTGTGTCCTCCCTACAAATCTTTCATCACCTATAGGCCACAGAGGGACAGAGGCCATGGCACAGACACCTGGGCCTCCTCAAACAGAATAGAAGGAACATTGGAGCGAACCTGAGCTCAGTGGACAGGCAGAAGAGACAAAATCTCTGTCAGATAATCAGATCATAGGTTTAGCTGACATTTATTTCACAGTGTGTACAGTGAGTCCACGAAACCATCTTGCAATTATTTCCTCAGCTATGCAATGCATAATTTGAATAGATATACTTGGTAACTGTCAGAATTCCCACATCACTTCCCTGACCTATGGAGTGAGTGCTGTTGTCATGGTACAGGATAAATAGAAGGAACTAAAACTGCTCCTATCTAGGAAAATAGTAAACCAAAATCAGTACTGCATTCCTGGAGGGATTGCAAAGACTAGTTCCATCAATAACTTAAAAGATGCAGGGGTGGTAATTCCCATCAACCCCATCTAACTCACCTATCTCCTATTTGACCTGTGCAGAAAACAGATAGATCCTGGAGAATGACAATGGATTATTGTGAGCTTGACCAGATAATAACTCCAAACAGCTGTTATGCCAGATGTGGGTTCACTGCTTGAGCAAATTAACACATCCCCTGTTATCTGGTATAGAGCTATTGACTAAAAGAATGTTTCTTCTCTATGTCTGTTAGTAAAGACAGCCAGAAGCAGTTTGTTTCAGCCAACAAAGCAAGTAATACGATATTGTACCTCAGGAGCAGGATTCTTCAGCTCCTTGCAGTAATTTAGTTTGTTGGACGTTGCCTTTTCTTTACACAAGGCATTGCACTGGTCCATTAAATCAGCAACATAATTCTCATTAAATTTAGTAGGCAAGAAGTAGTAACTACTCTAGTCTTATTGGGAAAACATTGCCTTATTTCCCCATCATAATGTCTCCTCTAATCAAGGAACTCATTTCACAGCCAATGAAGTGCGTAAATGGACCCATGCTCAACAAATTCACTATTACTATATTTTCATTCCTATGGACTGAATTGTGTCCCTTCTTTCACCAAATTTATATGTTGAAGCCCTAACCCCTAAGGTGACTGTATCTAGAGATAGCCTTTAAGATTTAATGAGATCATAAGAGTGAGACTTTAATATGATAGGACTGTGGCCTTATATTCTGTCTCCTTGAGCCTTGTAAGAAAGTGGCCATCTGTAAGCCAGGAAGAGAGCCTTCACCAAAACCTGACCATACTGGCACCATGATATCAGATTCCTAGCCTCTAGAACTGTGAAAAAATAAATTTCTGTTGTTTACATAACCCAGTCTATGGTATTAAGTTATGGGTCACTGCAACCTGCATCTCCTGGGTTCAAGCAATTCTCCTGTCTCACCCACCTGAGTAACTGGGATTACAGGCATGCACCACCACATCTGGCTAATTTTTGTATTTTTAGTAGAGACGGGGTATCACCATGTTGGTTAGGCTGGTCTCAGACTCCTGACCTTGTGATCCACCTGCCTCAGCCTCCCAAAGTGCTGGGATTAAAGGCGTGAACCACTGCGCCTGGCCAAAAACACCTTTGTGGCTTCTTGTTAATAGTTCTCACTCATGTGTTGTAGCTAAAATGTTAATCTTATGAAGGTTATTAATAGAATGGTTATTACCAGAGGCTGGGAAGAGTACTGGGAAGGGGAAATAAGGCAGGTTGATTACTGTATACAAAAATACAGTTTGAAAGAATAAAGGGTGGCAGGCAAGATGGCCGAATAGGAACATCTCCGGTCTGCAGCTTCCAGCGAGATCAATGCAGAAGGTGGGTGATTTCTGCATTTCCAACTGAGGTACCCGGCTCAATCTCATTGGGACTGGTTAGACAGTGGGTGAAGTCCATGGAGGATGAGCCAAAGAAGGGTGGAGTATCGCCTCACCTGGGAAGCACAAGGGGTCAGGGAACTCCCTCACTTAGCCAAGGGAGGAAACAAGGGACTGTGCCATGAGGGATGGTGCAATACGGCCCCAGATAACATGCTTTTCCCACGGTCTTCAAAACCCACAGACCAGGAGATTCCCTCAGGTGCCTACACCACCAGGGTCCTGGGGTTCAAGCAAAGACTGGGCGGCAGCTTGGGCAGACACTGAGCTAGCAGCAGAAGTTTTTTCTCAAAGCCCAGTGGCACCTGGAACACCGGCAAAATAGAACTGCTCACTCCGCTGGAAAAAGGGCTGAAGCCAGGGAGACAACTGGTCTAGCTCACCAGATTCCACCCCTATGGAACCCAGCAAGCGAAGATCCACTGGCTTGAAATTCTCCCTGTGAGTACAGCAGTCTGAAGTCAACCAGGGATGCTCTGGCATGGTCGGGGAAGGGGAGTCCACCATTACTGTGCAGTTTTCCCCTCACAGTGTAAACAAAGCCCTCAGGAAGTTCAACTGGGTGGAGCCCACCGCAGCTCAGCAAAACCACTGTAGCCAGACTGCCTCTCTAGATTCCTCCTCTCTTAGAAGGGCATCTCTGAAAGAAAGACAGCAGCCCCAGTTAGGGGCTTACAGATAAAATTCCCATCTCCCTGAGACAGAGAACCTAGGGGAAGGGGTGGCTGTGGGCCCAGTTTCAGTAGACTTAAAAGTTCCTGCCTGCTGACTCTGAAGAGAGCAGCAGAACTCCCAGCACAGTGCTAGAGCTCTGCTAAGAGACAGACTGTCTTCTCAAGTTGATCCCTGACTGCTGTGACTGACTGGGAGACAGCTCCCAGCAGGGGTGGACAGACATCTCATACAGGACACCTCGGGCTGGCATCTGGAGGTTGCCTCTCTGGGAAAAAGCTTCCAGAGAAAGAAACAGGCAGCAATTTTTGCTGTTGTGCAGCCTCCACTGATGATAACCAGGCAAACAGGGTCTGGAGTGGATTTCCAGCAAATGCCAGCAGACCTACAGCAGAGCAGCCTGTTAGAAAAAACACTAACAAACCGAAAGGGATAGCATCAACATCAACAAAAAGAACATCCACACAGAAATCCCATCCAAAGATCACCAGCATCAAAGACCAAAGGTAGATAAATGCAGGACAATGAGGAAAAAAACAGCACAAAAAGGCTGAAAATTCCAAAAACCAGAACATCTCTTCTCCAAAAGGTTACAACTCCTTGCCAGCAGGGGAACAAAACTGGACAGAGAAAGATTTTGATGAATTGATAGAAGAAGGCTTCAGAAGGTGGGTAATAACAAACTCCTCCAAGTTAAAGGAGCATGTTAAGTAAGAGGAATTGCTAACTAGAATAACCAGGTTAGAGAATAACTTAAATGACCTGATGGAGCTGAAAAACACAGCATGAGAACTATGTGAAGCATACACAAGTATCAATAACCAAAACAATTAAGCAGAAAAAGGATATCAGAGATTGAAGATCAACTTAATAAAATAAAGTGTGAAGACAATATTAGGAAAATAAAATGAAAAAAAGTGAACAAAGTCTCCAAGAAATATGTGAAACTATGTGAAAAGATCAAATCTACGTTTGATTGGTGTACCAGAAAGTGGCAGAGAGAATGGAACCAAGTTGAAAAACACTCTTCAGAATATTACAAGAAGGACTTCCCCAATGTAGCAAGCCAGGCCAACATTTAAATTCAGGAAATACAGAGAACACACAAAGATACTCCTCAAAAAGAGCCACCACAAGACACAAAATCTTCAAATTCACCAAGGTTGAAATGAAGGAAAAAAATATTAAGAGCAGCCAGAGAGAAAGGTCGGGTTATCCACAAAAAGAAGCCCATCACACAAACTGCAGAACTCCACAGAAACCCAGCAAGCCAGAAGAGAGTGGTGGCCAATATTCAACATTCTTAAAGAAAAGAATTTTCAACCCAGAATTTCACATCCAGCTAAACAAAGCTTTGTGAGCAAAGGAGAAATAAAATTCTTTATAGAGAAGCAAATACTGAGAGATTTTGGCACCACCAGGCTTGCCTTACAAAAGCTCCTGAAGAAGGCAGTAAACATGGAAAGGAAAAAACTAGACCAGCCAATGTTTAAAAAAAATGCAAAATTGTAAAGACCATCAACACTATGAAGAAACTGCATCAACTAAGGAGCAAAATAACCAGCTAGCATCATAATGACAACATCAAATTCACACATAACAACATTAACTTTAAATGTAAATGGGCTAAAAGTCCCAATTAAAAGACACAGACTGGCAAATTGGATAAAGAGTCAAGATCCATCAGTGTGCTGTATTCAGGAGACCCACCTCACTTGCAAAGACACACATAGGCTAAAAATAAAGGGATGAAGAACTATTTACCTAGCAAATGGAAAGCAAAAACAAGCAGGGGTTGCAATCCTAGTCTCTAATAAAACAGACTTTAAACCAACAAAGATTTTGAAAAGACAAAGAAGGGCATTACATAATGGTAAAGTGATAAATGCAACAAGAAAAGCTAACTATCCTAAATATACATGCACCCAATACAGGAGCACCCAGATTCATAAAGCAAGTTCACAGAGAGCTACAAAGAGACTTAGACTCCCACAAAATAATAGTGGGAGACTTTACACCCCACTGTCAATATTAGACAGATCAACAAGACAGAAAGTTAACAAGGATATTGAAGACTTGAACTCAGCTCTAGACCAAGTGAACCTAACAGACATCTACAGAACTCTCCACCTCAGATAAACAGAATATACATTCTTCTCAACACTACATCACACTTATTCTAAAAATGACCACATAATTGAAAGTAAAACACTCCTCAGCAAATGAAAAAGAATGAAAATCATAACAGTCTCTCAGACCACAGTGCAATCAAATTAGAAGTCAGGATTAAGAAGCTCACTCAAAACCGCAAAAGTACATGGAAACTGAACAACCTACTCCTGAATGACTATGGATACATAACAAAATTAAAGCACAAATAAATAAGTTATTTGAAAGCAATGAGAACAAAGACACAATATACCAGAATCTCTGGGACAGAGCTAAAGCAGTGTTTAGAGGAAAATTTATAGCACTAAATGCTCAAAGGAGAAAGCAGGAAAGATCTAAATTTGACACCCTAACATCACAATTAAAAGAACTAGAAAAGCAAGAGCAAACAAATTCAAAAGCTAGCAGAAGACAAGAAATAACTAAGATCAAAGCAGAACTGAAGGAGAGAGAAACATGAAAAACTCTTCAAAAAATCAACGAATCCAGGAGGTGTTTTATTTTATTTTATTTTATTTTTGTAAAGATCTACAAAATACATAGACTGCTAGCCAGACTATTAATAGAGAAGAAAAGAGAGAAGAATCAAGTAGATGCAATAAAAAATGATGAAGGGAATATCACCACTGATCCCATAAAAATACAAGCTACCATCAGAGAATACTATAAACACCTCTATGCAAATAAACTAGAAAATCTAGAAAAAATAGATAAATTCCTGGACACATACATCCTCCCAAGGCTAAACCAAAAAGAAGTCACATCCCTGAATAGACCAATAAAAAGTTCTGAAATTGAGGCAGTAATTAATAGCCTACCAACCAAAAAAAAAAAAATAAAAGCCCAGGACAAGATGAATTTACAGTCAAATTCTATCAGAGGTACAAAGAGGAGTTGGTACCATTTCTTCTGTAACTATTCCAAACAACAGAAACAGAAGGAATCCTCCCTAACTGATTTTATGAGGCCAGCATCATCCTGATACCAAACCTGGCAGAGGGACAACAAAAGAAGAAAATTTCAGGCAAAAATCCCTGATGAATATCAATGCAAAAATCCTCAATAAAATACTGGCAAACTGAATCTAGTAGCAAATCAAAAAGCTTATCTACCACAATCAAGTCAGCTTCATACCTGGGATGCAAGGCTTGTCCAACATACACAAATCTATACATGTAATCCATCACATAAACAGAACCAATGATAAAAACCACATGATTACCTGAATCAATGCAGAAAAAGCCTTCGATAAAATTCAACACCGTTTCATGCAGAAAGCTCTCAATAAACTACGTATTGATTGAACACATCTCAAAATAATAAGAGCTATTTATGACAAAGCCACAGCCAATATCATACTGAAGGGGCAAAAGCTGGAAGCATTTCTTTTGAAAACTGGCACAAGACAAAGATGCCCTCCCTCACCACTCTTATGTAAAATAGTATCAAAACTTCTGGACAGGGCAATCGGGCAAGAGAAAGAAATGCAGGGTATTCAAATAGGAAGAGAGGAAGTCAAATTGTCTAGGTTTGTGGATGACAGGATTGTATATTTAGAAAAACCATCATCTCAGCCCAAAATCTCCTTAAGCTTATAAGCAGCTTCAGCAAAGTCTCAGGATACAAAATCAGTGTGCAAAAATTACAAACATTCCTATACAACAATAATAGACAGAGAGCCAAGTCAGGAGTGAACTCCCATTCACAATTTGTACAAAGAGAATAAAATACCTAGAAATACAACTTACAAGGGATGTGAAATATCTCTTCAAGGAGAACTACAAATCACTGCTCAAGGAAGTAAGAGAGGACAGAAACAAATCGAAAAACATCCCATGCTCATGGATAGAAAGAATCAATATCACGAAAATGGTCATACTGCCCAAAGTAACTTATAAATTCAATTCTATCCCCATCAAGCTACCATTGACTTTATTCACAGAGTTGGAAAATATTTTACATTTTATATGGAAACAAAAAAGAGCCTGTAGAGCCAAGACAATCCTAAGCAAAATGAGCATAGCTGGAGGCATCATGCTACCTGACTTCAAACTATACTGCAAGGCTACAGTAACCAAAAGAGCATGGTACCAAAACAGATATATAGACCAATGGAACAGAACACAGGTCTCAGAAATAACACCACACATCTACAACCATCTGATCTTTGACAAACCTGACAGAAACAACGGGGGAAGGATGCTTTATTTAATAAATGGTGTTGGGAAAACTGGCTAGCCATATGTAGAAAACTAAAACTGGACCCCTTACTTACACCTTATACAAAAATTAACTCACAATGGATTAAAGACTTAAATGTAAGACCTAAAACTATAAAAATTCTGGAAGAAAAGCTAGGCAATACCAATCAGGACATAGGTATGGGCAAAGACTTTATGACTAAAACAACAGAAGCAATGGCAACAAAAGCCAAAATTGACAAATGGAATCTAATTAAACTAAAAAGCTTCAGCACAGCAAAAGAAACTATCATCAGAGTGAACAGGCAACCTATAGAATAGGATAAAATTTTTGCAATCTATCCATCTGACAAAGGGCTAATGTCCAGAATCTACAAGGAACGTAAACAGCTTTACAAGAAAAAAAAAAAAAAAAAAAATCAAAAAGTGGGCAAAGGATATAAACAGACACTTCTCAAAAGAAGACATATATGCAGACAATAAACATATGAAATAAAAAGTTCGTCATTACTGGTCATTACAGAAATGCAAATCAAAACCACAATGAGATACCATCTCACGTTAGTTAGAATGGCGATCATTAACAAGTCAGGAAACAAAAGATGCTGGAAAGGATGTAGAGAAATAGGAAAGCTTCTACACTGTTGACTGGAGTGTCAATTAGTTCAACCATTGTGGAAGTCAGTGTGGTGATTCCTCGAGGATCTAGAACCAGAAATACCATTTGACCCAGCAATCTCATTACTGGGTACATAACCAAAGGATTATAAATTATTATACTATAAAGACACATGCACACATATGTTTATTGCAGCACTGTTCACAATAGCAAAGACTTGGATCCAAGACAAATACCCATCAATAATAAACTGGATAAAGAAAATGTGGCACATATACACCATGGAATACTATGCAGCCAGAAAAGAAGGATGAGTTCACGTCCTTTGCAGGGAGATGGATGTAGCTGGAAACCATCATTCTCAGAAAACTAACACAAGAACAGAGAACCAAACACCGCATGTTCTCACTCATATCTGGGAGTTGAACAATGAGAACACATGAACACAGGGAGGGGAACATCACATGCTGGGGCCTGTCACGAGGTGGGGTGCTAGGGGAGGGATAGCATTAGAAGAAACACCTAATTTAGATGACGGGTTGATGAGTGCAGCAAACCTCCATGGTACGTGTATACCTATGTAACAAACCTACATGTTCTGCACATGTATCTCAGAACTTAAAATATAATTTTAAAAAAAGAAAGAATAAAATCTAGTGTTTGGTATAACAATAGGGTGACTATAGTTATAAACGATGTATTCTATATTTCAAAATAACTAGAAGAGTCGACTTGGAATATTACTAACACAAAGTAATGATAAATATTTTAGGTAATGGATATCCCAATTACTAGATTTGATTATTACACATTGTATTCTTGTATCAAAATATTACATGTACCCCATAAATAGGTACAACTAGCATGTACCTGTTAAAACAAAGAAAATTTTAAAAGAGTAATACTCCCATAAGAATAGTTCCCTTTGAAAACTGGCACAAGACAGGGATGACCTCTCTAACCACTTCTATTCAAAATAGTGTTGGAAGTTCTGGCTAGGGCAATCAGGCAGGAGAAAGAAATCAAGGGTATTCAGTTACGAAAAGAAGAAGTCAAATTGTCTCTCTTTGCAGATGATATGATTGTATATTTAGAAAACCCCATTGTCTAAGACCAAAATCTCCTTAAGCTGATAAGCTGATAAGAATTGACGGCTAGAGTAATTAATGCAGAGAAGGTCATAAACGAAATGAAAGAGATGAAAACCATGACACGAGAAATACGTGACAAATGCACAAGCTTCAGTAACCGACTCGATCAACTGGAAGAAAGAGTATCAGC
>NC_037689.1:2028787-2082615 GCF_003255815.1 Theropithecus gelada
AAATACCTAGGAATCCAACTTACAAGGGATGTAAAGGACCTCTTCAAGGAGAACTACAAACCACTGCTCAGTGAAATCAAAGAGGACACAAACAAATGGAAGAACATACCATGCTCATGGATAGGAAGAATCAATATCGTGAAAATGGCCATACTGCCCAAGGTAATTTATAGATTCAATGCCATCCCCATCAAGCTACCAATGAGTTTCTTCACAGAATTGGAAAAAACTGCTTTAAAGTTCATATGGAACCAAGAAAGAGCCCGCATCTCCAAGACAATCCTAAGTCAAAAGAAGAAAGCTGGAGGCATCACGCTACCTGAATTCAAACTATACTACAAGGCTACAGTAACCAAAACAGCATGGTACTGGTACCAAAACAGAGATATAGACCAATGGAACAGAACAGAGTCCTCAGAAATAATACCACACATCTACAGCCATCTGATCTTTGACAAACCTGAGAAAAACAAGAAATGGGGAAAGGATTCCCTATTTAATAAATGGTGCTGGGAAAATTGGCTAGCCATAAGTAGAAAGCTGAAACTGGATCCTTTCCTTACTCCTTATACGAAAATTAATTCAAGATGGATTAGAGACTTAAATGTTAGACCTAATACCATAAAAATCCTAGAGGAAAACCTAGGTAGTACCATTCAGGACATAGGCATGGGCAAAGACTTCATGTCTAAAACACCAAAAGCAACGGCAGCAAAAGCTAAAATTGACAAATGGGATCTAATTAAACTAAAGAGCTTCTGCACAGCAAAAGAAACTACCATCAGAGTGAACAGGCAACCTACAGAATGGGAGAAAATTTTTGCAATCTACTCATCTGACAAAGGGCTAATATCCAGAACCTACAAAGAACTCAAACAAATTTACAAGAAAAAAACAAACAACCCCATCAAAAAGTGGGCAAAGGATATGAACAGACATTTCTCAAAAGAAGACATTCATACAGCCAACAGACATATGAAAAAATGCTCATCATCACTGGCCATCAGAGAAATGCAAATCAAAACCACAATGAGATACCATCTCACACCAGTTAGAATGGCGATCATTAAAAAGTCAGGAAACAACAGGTGCTGGAGAGGATGTGGAGAAATAGGAACACTTTTACACTGTTGGTGGGATTGTAAACTAGTTCAACCATTATGGAAAACAGTATGGCGATTCCTCAAGGATCTAGAACTAGATGTACCATATGACCCAGCCATCCCATTACTGGGGATATACCCAAAGGATTATAAATTATGCTGCTATAAAGACACATGCACACGTATGTTTATTGCGGCACTATTCACAATAGCAAAGACTTGGAATCAACCCAAATGTCCATCAGTGACAGATTGGATTAAGAAAATGTGGCACATATACACCATGGAATACTATGCAGCCATAAAAAAGGATGAGTTTGCGTCCTTTGTAGGGACATGGATGCAGCTGGAAACCATCATTCTTAGCAAACTATCACAAGAACAGAAAACCAAACACCGCATGTTCTCACTCATAGGTGGGAACTGAACAATGAGATCACTTGGACTCAGGAAGGGGAACATCACACGCCGGGGCCTATCATGGGGAGGGGGGAGGGGGGAGGGATTGCATTGGGAGTTATACCTGATGTAAATGACGAGTTGATGGGTGCAGTAGACCAACATGGCACAAGTATACATATGTAACAAACCTGCACGTTATGCACATGTACCCTACAACTTAAAGTATAATAATAATAAATAAATTTAAAAAAAAAAAGAAATAAAAGGGCACTAATTAGTAACATAAAAAATGTAGTATAAAATGCATTGGTATCAATAAATATATGGTCAAATTTTATAATGTTCAAATGCTGTAATTTTCATAGATAAATCATTTGAACTCTAATATAAAAATTAAAATACCAAAGTTTATCTGTAATAATTTCTTAATGGACATAGAGTATATATACAAAGATATAAATTGTGACATCAGTAGCATAAAATGGAAGGGTAGTAAAAATAAAAGTATATAGTTTCTGTATGTCATTAAGATTAACATGTTATAAACTTAAAACAGACTGTTATAAGATGTTTTATATAAGCCTCAATATAATAACAAAGAAAAAAACCTTTAGTAGTCACACACATACAAAAAGATAAAAGAATCAAAGCATTCCAATACAAAAACACATCAAATCACAAAGCAATTAAAAAAAAATGAAGAAGAAACTAAAACATTAGAAGACAATGAATAAAATGGGAATAGTAAGCCCATACCCATCAATAATTAAGAAGTAAAAATTAGTCAACAAAAATGTATAGTGGCTGCACAGGAACAAAAACAAACTCATAAACAAGATCCAACTATAACATGCTGCCTACAAGAGATTCACTTAAGCTTTACAGGAAAATAGGATGAAAATAAAGAGATAGAAAAATATATTCCATGCAAATTGTAGTAACAAGAAGGAAGAGAGGTGGCTACACTTAGACAAAATACAGTTTAAGTCAAAAATTGCCACAAGAGACAAAGAAATTTACTATATAATGATAAAACAGTCTATTATTCAAGATGATATTGCAATTTGCTTTATATAGTTATATGATCCAATGTTGATGAGATATATATAGCTATATAAAACAAATTATAATAGATGTGAAGACGGTAACAAAATAATTGTATGATGCTTGAACACTCTACTTTCAACAATGTATAGATCATCTGGACAGAATATCAAGAAGGAAATACTGGACTTAAACTACACTTGAGAACAAATTGACTCAAATGGAATATAAAGAATATTCCATCTAACAGCAGCAGAATATACATTCTTCTCAAGTGCTCATGGAATATTCTCCAAGACAGACAATTTGTTAGGCCTCAATGCAAGTCTTACCAAATTTAACAACATCAAAATCACATGAAGCATCATTTCAGCCACAATGTTATGAAACTAAAAATCAATTCAGAAAATTAGAAAACTCCCGATTATTTAGAAATAAATGTCCTTCTGAAAAAAGGTCAATTAATAAATCAAAAGGAAATTTTTAAAAACCTTGGACAAATGAAAATGAAAACACAATATTCCAAATATTAGGAGTTGCAGCAAAAACTGTTCTAAGGAAGCACTTATGGCAATAAATACCTACATTAGGATAAAGGAAAGAATACACATAAAAAACCTAACATCACAATTCAGGAAACTACAAAAGAAGACAAAATAAGCCCAAAGTAAACATAAGGAAGAAAATAAATATCAGAGTAGAAATAATGAAATACGGAACAAAACTAATATATATATTTTTTTAGCTTTTTGTATTTTATTTTATTATTTTTTAATTATTTTTTATTATTATACTTTAAGTTCTAGGGTACATGTGCATAACGTGCAGGTTTGTTACATATGTATACTTGTGACATGTTGCTGTGCTGCACCCATCAACTCGTCAGCACCCATCAACTCGTCATTTACATCAGGTATAACTCCCAATGCAATCCCTTCCCCCTGCCCCCTCCCCATGATAGGACGTGGTGTGTGATGTTCCCCTTCCCGAGTCCAAGTGATCTCATTGTTCAGTTCCCACCTATGAGTGAGAACATGCGGTGTTTGGTTTTCTGTTCTTGTGATAGTTTGCTAAGAATGATGGTTTCCAGCTGCATCCATGTCCCTACAAATGACACAAACTCATCCATTTTTATGGCTGCATAGTATTCCATGGTGTATATGTGCCACATTTTCTTAATCCAGTCTGTCACTGATGGACACTTGGGTTGATTCCAAGTCTTTGCTATTGTGAATAGTGCCGCAATAAACATACGTGTGCATGTGTCATTGTAGCAGCATGATTTAGAATCCTTTGGGTATATACCCAGTAATGGGATGGCTGGGTCATATGGTACATCTAGTTCTAGATCCTTGAGGAATCGCCATACTGTTTTCCATAATGGTTGATCTAGTTTACAATCCCACCAACAGTGTAAAAGTGTTCCTATTTCTCCACAGCCTCTCCAGCACCTGTTGTTTCCTGACCTTTTAATGATTGCCATTCTAACTGGTGTGAGATGGTATCTCATTGTGGTTTTGATTTGCATTTCTCTGATGGCCAGTGATGATGAGCATTTTTTCATGTGTCTGTTGGCTGTATGAATGTCTTCTTTTGAGAAATGTCTGTTCATATCCTTTGCCCACTTTTCGATGGGGTTGTTTGTTTTTTTTCTTGTAAATTTGTTTGAGTTCTTTGTAGGTTCTGGATATTAGCCCTTTGTCAGATGAGTAGATGGCAAAAATTTTCTCCCATTCTGTAGGTTGCCTGTTCACTCTGATGGTAGTTTCTTTTGCTGTGCAGAAGCTCTTTAGTTTAATGAGATCCCATTTTTCAATTTAGGCTTTTGCTGCCGTTGCTTTTGGTGTTTTAGATATGAAGTCTTTGCCCATGCCTATGTCTTGAATGGTACTACCTAGGTTTTCCTCTAGGGTTTTTATGGTATTAGGTCTAACATTTAAGTCTTTAATCCATCTTGAATTAATTTTCGTATAAGGAGTAAGGAAAGGATCCAGTTTCAGCTTTCTACTTATGGCTAGCCAATTTTCCCAGCACCATTTATTAAATAGGGAATCCTTTCCCCATTTCTTGTTTCTCTCAGGTTTGTCAAAGATCAGATGGCTGTAGATGTGTGATATTATTTCTGAGGACTCTGTTCTGTTCCAATGGTCTATATCTCTGTTTTGGTACCAGTACCATGCTGTTTTGGTTACTGTAGCCTTGTAGTATAGTTTGAAGTCAGGTAGTGTGATGCCTCCAGCATTGTTCTTTTGACTTAGGATTGTCTTGGAGATGCGGGCTCTTTTTTCGTTCCATATGAACTTTAAAGCAGTTTTTTCCAATTCTGTGAGGAAACTCGTTGGTAGCTTGATGGGGATGGCATTGAATCTATAAATAACCTTGGGCAGTATGGCCATGTTCACGATATTGATTCTTCCTATCCATGAGCATGGTATGTTCTTCCATTTGTTTGTGTCCTATTTTATTTCACTGAGCAGTGGTTTGAAGTTCTCTTTGAAGAGGTCCTTTACATCCCTTGTAAGTTGGATTCTTAGGTATTTTATTCTCTTTGAAGAAATTGTGAATGGAAGTTCATTCATGATTTGGCTCTATGTTTGTTTGTTACTGGTGTATCAGAATGCTTGTGATTTTTGCACATTAATTTTGTATCCTGAGACTTTGCTGAAGTTGCTTATCAGCTTAAGGAGATTTTGGGCTGAGACAATGGGATTTTCTAAATATACAATCATGTCATCTGCAAAGAGCTGCAAAGAGGGACAATTTGACTTCTTCTTTTCCTAACTGAATACCCTTGATTTCTTTCTCTTGCCTGATTGCCCTAGCCAGAACCTCCAACACTGTGTTGAATAGGAGTGGTGAGAGAGGGCATCCCTGTCTTGTGCCAGTTTTCAAAGGGAATTTTTCCAGTTTTTTCCCATTCAGTATGATGCTGGCTGTGGTTTTGTCAAAAATAGCTCTTAGTATTTTGAGGTACGTTCCATCAATACCGAATTTATTGAGTGTTTTTAGCATGAAGGGCTGTTTAATTTTGTCAAAAGCCTTTTCTGCATCTATTGAGATAATCATGTGGTTTTTGTCTTTGGTTCTGTTTATATGCTGGATTATGTTTATTGATTTGCGAATGTTGAACCAGCCTTGCATCCAAGGGATGAAGCCCACTTGATCATGGTGGATAAGCTATTTGATGTGCTGCTGAATCCGGTTTGCCAGTATTTTATTGAGGATTTTTGCATCGATGTTCATCAGGGATATTGGTCTAAAATTCTCTTTTTTTGTTGTGTCTCTGCCAGGCTTTGGTATCAGGATGATGTTGGCCTCATAAAATGAGTTAGGGAGTATTCCCTCTTTTTCTATTGATTGGAATAGTTTCAGAAGGAATGGTACCAGCTCCTCCTTGTACCGCTGGTAGAATTCAGCTGTGAATCCATCTGGTCCTGGACTTTTTTTGGTTGGTAGGCTATTAATTATTGCCTCAATTTCAGAGCCTGCTATTGGTCTATTCAGGGATTCAACTTCTTCCTGGTTTAGTCTTGTGTTCATCCAAACATATATAAACATAGAAATATTACTGGTATTATAATATTATGTGATCAACATCATAAATATGGTTTATTATTGACGAAAACATCATATGCAGCACATTGTTGTATTAAAACATCTATTCATCTCAGGGAAGAAAAGAATTTTAAACCCAGAATTTCATATCCAGCCAAACTAAGTTTCATAAGTGAAGGAGAAATAAAATCCTTTACGGATAAGCAAATGCTTAGAGATTTTGTCACCAGTAGGCCTGCCTTACAAGAGACCCTGAAGGAAGCACTCAACATGGAAAGGAACAACCGGTACCAGCCATTGCAAAAACATGCCAAAATGTAAAGACCATCGAGGCTAGGAAGAAACTGCATCAACTAACGAGCAAAATAACCAGTTAATATCATAATGGCAGGATCAAGTTCACACATAACAATATTAACCTTAAATGTAAATGGACTAAATGCTCCAGTTAAAAGACACAGACTGGCAAACTGGATAAAGAGTCAAGACCCATCAGGCTGCTGTATACAGGAGACCCATCTCACATGCAGGGACATACATAGGCTCAAAATAAAGGGATGGAGGAAGATTTACCAAGCAAATGGAGAACAAAAAAAAGCAGGGGTTGCAATCCTAGTCTCTGATAAAACAGACTTTAAACCATCAAAGATCAAAAGAGACAAAGAAGGACATTACATAATGGTAAAATGATCAATTCAACAGGAAGGGCTAAGTATCCTAAATAGATATGCACCCAATACAGGAGCACCCAGATTCATAAAACAAGTCCTTAGAGACTTACAAAGAGACTTAGACTCCCATACAATAATAATGGGAGACTTCAACACTCCATTGTCAACATTAGACAGATCAACGAGACAGAAAGTTAACAAGGATATCCAGGAATTGAACTCAGCTCTGCAGCAAGCAGACCTAATAGACATCTATAGAACTCTCCACCCCAAATCAACAGAATATACATTCTTCTCAGCACCACATTGCACTTATTCCAAAATTGACCACGTAATTGGAAGTAAAGCACTCCTCAGCAAATGTACAAGAACAGAAATTGTAACAAACTGTCTCTCAGACCACAGTGCCATCAAACTAGAACTCAGGACTAAGAAACTCAATCAAAACCGCTCAACTACATGGAAACTGAACAATCTGCTCCTGAATGACTACTGGGTACATAACGAAATGAAGGCAGAAATAAGGATGTTCTTTGAACCAATGAGAACAAAGATACAACATACCAGAATCTCTGGGACACATTTAAAGCCGTGTGTAGAGGGAAATTTATAGTACTAAATGCCCACAAGAGAAAGCAGGAAAGATCTAAAATTGACACTCTAACATCACAATTAAAAGAACTAGAGAATCAAGAGCAAACACATTGAAAACCTAGCAGAAGGCAAGAAATAACTAAGATCAGAGCAGAACTGAAGGAGATAGAGACACAAAAAACCCTCCAAAAAATCAATGAATCCAGGAGTTGGTTTTTTGAAAAGATCAACAAAATTGACAGACCGCTAGCAAGACTAATAAAGAAGAAAAGAGAGAAGAATCAAATAGACGCAATAAAAAATGATAAAGGGGATATCACCACCGACCCCACAGAAATACAATCTACCATCAGAGAATACTATAAACACATCTACGCAAATAAAATAGAAAACTAATATTTTTTTAAAAAATGAAGAACATTGACAAAACATTAGCTGGACTACGTAAGAAAATAGAGAAAAGACTCAAATAAATAAAATAAAATATAAGTGGACATAGCAAGTGCTAACGCAGAAATATAAAAATTGTAAGAGACTAATATAAACAATTATATGCCAACAGATTGGATATCCTATAAGAAATAAACAATTTCCTAGAAACATAGAACCTACACCATAAAAACTACAAAGGCTGCATCATTAATAAACTGAAAGTCTGAACACGCCAATCATGAAGAAAAAGAGTAAATAAGTAATCAATTCTCCCTAAAAAAGAAGCCCAGGACCTGATGGCTTCACTAGTGAATTTTACCAATGATTTAAAGAAAAATCAATGGCAATCTTCAAACTCTTCAGAAAAGTCAAAGAGGAGGAAAAAATTACAGACCCATTCTACAATTCCAGAATTACCCCGATATCAAAGCCAGATAAAAAAATAAAATTATAGGTAAATATCTGAGATTAACATAAATATAAAAATCTTCAATATAACACCAGAAAACCTCATTCAACAGCATGTTAAAAGGATAATACAAAACAATTAATTGAGAATTTTCCCTGGGATGAATAGATGTTTTAATACAACAATGTGCTGCATATGATGTTTTGGTCAACAATAACCATATTTACAATGTTGATCACATAATATTATAATACCAGTAATATTTCTATGTTTATATATGTTTGGATAAGCACATACTTACCATTGTGTTAAAATTGCCTACAATTTTCAGTACAGTAACATGCTGTCCATGTTAGTATTCTAGGAACTATAGATTATACTATATAACCAAGGTTTGTAGTAGGCTATACCATCTATGCTTCTATAATTACACTCTATATTGTTCACACAATAACAAAATTGTCTAACAATGCATTTCTACAAATGTATCACAATGGTTAAGGGACACAAGTCTGTATATGAAAATCAATAAACATGATACACCACATTACCAGAATGAAGGATAAAAATCACAGTATCATTTCATTAGATGTAAAGAAAAATACACTTGACAAGATTCAACATTATTTTTTATGATAAAAGCTCTCAACAAATTAAGTACAGAAGAAATGTACCTCAACACAATCAAGGTCATATATCACAAGCCCACAGCTATCATCAAACTTAATGGTGAAAAGCTGAGAGTTTTTCCTCATAAGGAATAAGACAAAGGTGTTCACTATGGCTATTTCTATAGAACATGTTACTGGAAGTCCTAGAGCAATGAGGCAATAAATAAATAAATAAATAGCATGCAAATTGGAAAGGAAAACATGAAATTGTCTGTTTGCAAATGACATGCTCTCATTCATAAAAATCCTAATATTTCACATAAAATGTTAGAAATAAATCAGAAAATAATTTACAACAGCATTAAAACGATTAAAATACTCAGGTGTAAGTTCAACCAAGAGGAGAAAGTCTGTACACTAATAATTATAAAACATTGATAAAAAAATAAAATAAGCAGAAAAGAATGGAGAGACATTCCATGTTCACAGATTGGAAAAGTTAATATTGTTAATATCTTCATATGAACCAACCAGACCTACACTCAATGCAATTCCTATCAAAATTCAAATGACATTTTCTTACATAAATAGAAAAGATAATCCTAAAATTTGTATGGAGCTAAAAAAAGCCATGAATAGCCTAAGCAATCTTTATCAAAATAATAATAATAATAATAATAATAATAATATGGAAGCATCACACTTCCTAATTTAAAGTTACATTACAAAGCTATCGTAATCAAAACAGTATGGTACTGGCATAAAAACAGACACATTGCCTGATTGAATAGAATAGAAAGCAAATAAAACTAAACCCATGCCTATAAAGTCAAAAAACTTTTGACAAAAGTAACAAGAATACAGAGTGAAGAAAGAACAATCTCTTCAATAAGTTATTTTATGAAACCTGGATATCCATTTGCAAAAGAATGAAATTAATCCCTTATCTTAAACCATACACAAAAATCATCTCAAAATGGATTGAAGATTTAAACATAAGACTCGCCAGTTCTCAGACCAGGAAATTAGCATCTTTCTGATTCGAGTTGGGAGCAGCTTCTCCAATGTGAACCCCTTCCAGGCTTCCCATTAGATGACTGACTAGAGATGTCAAATGCCAGTTCTCCTTACAAAAGAGATCAAAGTTATGGGTGAGCAGTCACCCCGAGTGGAAAGCTGAGGGAAGAGTGCCAAAAACTCTCAGAGAGGTATATAATAAGTTGGGGTACAGAAAAGAAAGGCAGCAAAAATCTGGCAGAGATTGGCCCCCAAAAAGCTTGGAGTTCCATGGACAGGTTAGGTAGGGTATTTCTTTGCTTCCCTCACCCCTGCAAAAGACTGCTGACCAACAAATTGTTGGAAAGTTCCTCTGCCCTCATGAGCCTGAGTAACACTCTCAATGGTTATTTGGGAACTTCCTGGGGGCAGAACACTGGTTGGTGAGCTCCTGCAGTTGTACTCACATGATTCTTCAACCCAAATTCAGGTGGAAGGTGTCATAAAGGTTTTGCACCCAGTATAAGCCACCATCCTGCCCATGGAATCCCAGCTCTTATTTCACTGCATCAACAGATATCCTGCAAACATATCCCAGAATCTGCTTTGACTTCAACAAATAAGAGGATGATTAGATCTCTAGGGAACTGCAGGATCCCTAGAGATCTAGCCTTTGGCATGAGCCACCATTATGGGAATGGTAAGCAGAGTCCTCCAAAGCACCCCTTGCGACAAAGGAAACACAGGTACAATGCTGATCTCCAATGCAGGAGAGAGTATGGTTCTGTCTCAGTGGATGCACTAGTGACTGGCAACAAATGTAGAGAGGAGATTGCCTCCTGCTACCCCATCTATTGCCGCAGACGCAGCCAAGGATTTTCCCACTGGGGGCTGGTGCAAGTGCACTTTGTGGTAGCTTTTCTAGCACTTTTAATAGCGGCTCCATCCACACTGAATGTGTGCCTACCTCCTGAGCTCAAACAATGACTGGGGTTCATCTTCCTCTCTCTACACAGAGTGGTAGCATCCCTGCCACAGAGTGCAGAGCAGCCACAGAGCTGTATGTTTTGGGCTGCAGGAAGATGTCTGCCCAAAGGCAATTTTGGCAGAAGCTGGCAGATGGGCGTTTCCTGCAGGCCTCAGTCACATTGTGGACTAGAGATAAAGGACAGCATCTATCTGAACTGAAGGTTATGATCCCTGTGTCAGGGGCATTATAGGGAAGCAGACTATGTTCCTCCCTGTCCAGGACAAGTTGCTGGTGCAGACCCCTCCCGTAAGTTCTCAGCATATCAAACCAAACACTCCCTCCACCACTCCCATCAGGGTGGATGTTTCCATACTTCATTAGAGTACCCCAGGGTAAGCTGTGTCTTAGGCATCCCCTACTCTACTGTAGACCAAACTTGCCACCAAATAAAAACCTGCTGACACATCATAGTGCGAAGGTGCAAGATAAGCTTTCTGAGAGCTCTGCACTCCCAGCTCACAGAAGATAGTGTGCCAGATCATATGGCCAATGCATCACTACAATAAGCAGCATTTGAGAAAGCCACAACACAAAAATTATATATAGCCAAATAACTCATACAGAGCCCTGTGGGCACCTTGAAAGCACCCAGAGATGGAGCCAAAAGATTATACAGGACATCCATTACAATCATACCACTGAGGAATTTTTATCTATACAATCCCAATTTCAAAACTAAGAAGTGACAGCTTCTTCAAATGAGAAGGAACCAGTGCAAGAACTCTGGCAGTGCAATAAGGGAGTTTTGACATCCCTGAAGGACATCAATATCTCCATAGTAATGGATCCTAACCAAAATGAACATTTTGAAATTACAGATAAAGAATTGAAAATATAGATTGTAAGGTAGTTCAATTAGATTCAAAAGAATGTTGAAAACCAACATAAATACATTTTAAAAATTCAGGATAGGAAAGATGAGACAAATGTATTGAAAAAACAGATCTTCTGAATATTAAAAAGTCACTAAATGAATTACAAAATACAGTTGAAAACTTTAACAACATAGTAGATGAGGTAGAAGAATTTCAGAACTTGAAGACTGTTCTTTTAAATTAACACAGAGAAAAAATTTAAAAAAATTTTAAAATGCGGCAACCCCCTTTGGGTCCCCTCCCATTTTATGGGAGCTCTGTTTTCACCCTATTAAATCTTGCAACCCCCTTTGGGTCCCCTCCCATTTTATGGGAGCTCTGTTTTCACTCTATTAAATCTTGCAACTGCACACTCTTCTGGTCCGTGTTTGTTATGGCTGGAGTTGAGCTTTCGCTCACCATCCACCCCTGCTGTTTGCCACCATCACAGACCCGCCACTGATTTCCACCCCTCTGGAGCTGGCAGGGTGTCTGCTGTGCTCCTGATCCAGAGAGGTGCCCATTGCCACTCCCGATTGGGCTAAAGGCTCACCATTGTTCCTGCATGGCTAAGTGCCTGGGTTTGTCCTAATCAAGCTGAACACTAGTTGCAGGGTTCCACGGTTCTCTTCTATGACCCACAGCTTCTATTAGAGGTATAACACTCACTGCATGGTGCAAGATTCCATTCCTCGGAATCCATGAGGCCAAGAATCCCAGGTGAGAGAACATGAGGCTTTCCACAATCTTGGAAGCGGCCCACCACCATCTTGGGAGTTCTAGGAGCAAGGAGCCCCCCAGTAACATTTGGCGACCATGAAGGGACCTCCAAAGTGGTGAGTAATATTGGACCACTTTCACTTGCCATTCTGTCCTATCCTTCCTTATAACTGGAGGAAAATGCCAGGCACCTGTCAGCCAGTTAAAAATGATTAGCGTGGCTGCTGGGCTTAAGGCTCAAGTGTGAGGCTGTCTGGGAGAGGGCTTTCTAACAACCCCCAACCCTTCTGGGTTGGGAGTGTTGGTCTGCCTGGAACCAGCTTCTGCTTTCAATTTTCCTGGGGAAGCTGAGGGCTGACTAGAGGCAGAAAGCCAATCATCCCGAACTCCCAGCATTAGCCAGTTGAGATCATGGCACAGTCAGAAGTCTCTACTCAACAGTCGCCCATGAGTGCGCCCCTACCTTTCCTTCTGACCCAAACCTCCTGGGTCCTGACCATGACTTTCTTGAAAGAGAAGCCCCAAATTCTCCTTACCTCTGAATCTACTTCCTCCAATCCCTGCCTCCTAGATACTAATGCTTCAGACTTTCACTTCCTCTCCCAAGTATTAGAGCAGGTTGTATCTCCAAAGGGATCTAAGGAAGCTCTACGCTGCATCCTTAGGCCCCTAGGCTATGAACCCAGGGAGTCTTGTCCCTGGTGTCCCTCCCAATTTAGGCATACAATTTAGCTCTTGACATGAGCAGTTGTGTGGGACCTGTTCTCCACCACCCTTGACAGGGCCTTAGAACTGATAACCCAGTACTTTAACAACTGGAACTGGGTCTACAACAACATAATAGATCAGGATGAAAGCAAACTGAGTAAATAAAAGGGAGGCACATATTCCTATAGTGGCAAATGGGGGCAAGAAGTGAACGTCCTTCCACTGTGTTTCCAAAATCCATCTACAAAGACAGAAGGGAGAAAGAAAGAGAAAGACAGAAGTAGTAAAGAACAAAACAGTGTACCCTATTTCTTTAAAAGCCAGGGTGAATTTAAAACCTATAATTGATAACTGAAGGTTTTCTCCATGACCCTATAACTTTGTTGTCAGTGTAAACAAGGGCATAGCCCAAAAGCACTGAGGCCACTGACAACCAGTAACCTTCCTATAAAAAAATCTTTAACCCAGGAACCTGCTGATGGCCCAAATGCATTCAATCTGTAGCAGCAACTGTTTTGCTAACAGAAGAAAGTAGAAAGTTAGCCTTTAGAGGAAACCTCATTGTGAGCACACCTCACTAGTTCAGAACTATCCTAAGTCAAAAAAGCAAAAAGGTAGCTTACTAACTAAAAAAATCTTAAAGTATGGGGCTATTCTGTTAGAGAAAGATAATTTAACATTAACCACTGAAAATTCCCTTAACCCAGCAGGTTTCCTAACAGGTGATTTAAATCTTAATTACCATACAAAGGTCTGACCAGACCTAGCAGGAACTCCCTTCAGGACAGGACAATAGATGGTTCCTCCGAGGTGGTTGAGAAAAAAACACAATGGGTATTCAATAATTGGGAGGCACTGAGGAAGCATACTTCTCTGTCACCTGACTCCATTGAAGTCCAACTAATATTAAAGGATAAGTTTATCACTAAGTCAGCTGCAGACATTAGAAAAAAACCTTAAAAAGTCTGCCTTAGGCCTGGAGAAAAACTTAGAAACTCGATTGAACTTGGCAACCTCAGCTTTTTATAATAGAAATCAGGAGAAGCAGGCGGAATGGGACAAATGAAATAAGAAAAAGGCCACCGCTTTAGTCGTGGCCCTCAGGCAAGTGGAATTTGGAGGCTCTGGAACACGGAAAGTCTGGGCAAATCGAATGCCTAATAGAGCTTGTTTCCAGTGTGGTCTACAAGGACACTTTAAAAAAGATTGTCCAAGTAGAAATAAGCCACCCCCTTGTCCATGCCCCTTATGTCAAGGGAATCACTGGAAGGCCCACTGCCCCAGGGGATGAAGGTCCTCTGAGTCAGAAACCACTAAGCAGATGATCCAGCAGCAGGACTGAAGGTACCCAGGGCAAGCACCAGCCCATGCCATCACCCTCACACAGCCCCGGGTATGCTTGACCATTGAGGACCAGGAGGTTAACTGTCTCCTGGACATTGGCACAGCCTTCTCAGTCTTACTCTCCTGTCCTGGACAACTGTCCTCCAGATCTGTCACTATCCGAGGGGTCCTAGGACAGCCAGCCACTAGATACTTCTCCCAGCCACTAAGTTGTGATTGGGGAACTTTACCCTTTTCACACACTTTTCTAATTATGCCTGAAAGCCCCACTCCCTTGTTAGGGAGAGACATTCTAGCAAAAGCAGGGGTCATTATACACCTGAACATAGGAGAAGGAACACCCGTTTGTTGTCCCCTGCTTGAGGAAGAAATTAATCCTGAAGTCTGGGCAACAGAAGGACACTATGAACGAGCAAAGAATGCCCGTCCTGTTCAAGTTAAACTAAAGGATTCCACCTCCTTTTCCTACCAAAGGCAGTACCCCCTTAGACCCGAGGCCCAACAAGGACTCCAAAAGATTGTTAAGGACCTAAAAGCCCAAGGTCTAGTAAAACCATGCAGTAGTACCTGCAATACTCCAATTTTAGGAGTACAGAAACCCAACAGACAGTGGAGGTTAGGGCAAGATCTCAGGATTATCAATGAGGCCGTTGTCGCTCTATATCCAGCTGTACCTAACCCTTATGCTCTGCTTTCCCAAATACCAGAGGAAGCAGAGTGGTTTACAGTCCTGGACCTTAAGGATGCCTCTTTCTGCATCCCTGTATATCCTGACTCTCAATTCTTGTTTGCCTTTGAAGATCCTTCAAACCCAACGTCTCAACTCACCTGGACTGTTTTACCCCAAGGGTTCAGAGATAGACCCCATCTATGTGGCTAGGCATTAACTCAAGACTTGAGCCAGTTCTCATACCTGGAAATTCTTGTAATTCGGTATGTGGATGATTTACTTTTAGCCACCCATTCAGAAACCTTGTGCCATCAAGCCACCCAAGCGCTCTATACACACACACACACACACACACACACACACACACACACACATAATTTATTTATTATTATCTTTTTTTGAGACAGAATCTCACTCTGTCACCCAGGCTGGAGTGCAGGGGTGTGATCTCAGCTCACTGCAGGCTCCGCCTCCTGGGTTCACGCCATTCTCCTGCCTCAGTCTCCCAAGTGGCTGGGACTGCAGGCACCCGCCAGCACACCCGGCTAATTTTTTTGTATTTTTGGTAGAGACAAGGTTTTGCCGTGTTGACCAGGATGGTCTTAATCTCCCGACCTTGTGATCTGCCTGCCTTGTTCCTCCCAGGTTGCTGGGATTGCAGGCGTGAGCCACTGCACCCAGCCCCACCCAATTGCTCTTAAATTCCCTCACCACCTGTGGCTACAAGGTTTCCAAACCAAAGGCTCAGCTCTTCTCACAGCAGGTTAAATACTTAGGGCTAAAATTATCCATAGGCACCAGGGCCCTCAGTGACAAATGTATCCAGCCTGTACTGGCTTATCCTCATCCCAAAACCCTAAAGCAACTAAGAGGGTTCCTTGGTATAACCGGCATCTGCCAAATATGGATTCCCAGTACAGAAAATAGCCAGGCCATTATATACACGAATCAAGAAAACTCTGAAAGCCAATACCATTTAGTAAGATGGACAACTGAAGCAGAAGCAGTTTTCCAGGCCCTAAAGAAGGCCCTAACCCAAGCCCCAGTGTTACGCTTGCCAACAGGGCAAGATTTTTCTTTATATGTAACAGAAAAAACAAGAATAGCTCTAGGAGTCCTTACACAGGTCCGAGGGACTAGTTTGTAACCCGTGGCATACCTGAGCAAGAAAATTGATGTAGTGGCAAAGGATTGGCCTCATTATTTATGGGTAGTGGCAGTAGTAGCAGTCTTAGTATCTGAAGCAGTTAAAATGACACAGGGAAGAGATCTTACTGTATGGACATCTTGTGATGTGAATGGCATACTCATTGATAGAAGGACCAGTGCTGTGACTGTGCACTTGTGCAACTCTTAATCGAGTCACATTTCTTCCAGACAATGAAGAAAAAACAGAACATAACTATCAACAAGTAATTGCTCAAACCTACGCCGCTCGAGGGGACCTTCTAGAGGTTCCCTTGACTGATCCCAACCTCAACTTGTACACTGATGGAAGTTTCTTTGTAGAAAAAGGACTTCAAAAGTCAGATTATGCAGTGGCCAGTGATAATGGAATACTTGAAAATAATCCCCTCACTCCAGGAACTAGCGCTCAGCTGGCAGAACTAATAGCCCTCACTCAGGCACTAAAATTAGGAGAAGGAAAAAGGGTAAATATATATACAGACTCTAAGTATGCTTACCTAGTCCTCCATGTCCTCGCAGCAATATGGAGGGAAAGGGAATTCCTAACTTCGGAGAGAACACCTATCAAACATCAGGAAGCCATTAGGAGATTATTATTGGCTGCACAGAAATCTAAAGTGGTGGTAGTCTTACACTGCTGGGGTCATCAGAAAGGAAAGGAAAGGGAAATAGAAGGGAAACGCCAAGCGGATATTGAAGCCAAAAGAGCCGCAAGGCAGGACCCTCCATAAGAAATGCTTATAGAAGGACCCCTAGTATGTGGTAATCCCCTCTGGGAAACTAAGCCCCAGTACTCAGCAGGAGAAATAGAATGGGGAACCTCACAAGGACATAGTTTCTTCCCCTCAGGATGACTAGCCACCGAAGTAGGGAAAATATTTTTGCCTGCAGCTAACCCATGGA
Source organism: Theropithecus gelada (assembly GCF_003255815.1). Taxonomy (NCBI): domain Eukaryota; kingdom Metazoa; phylum Chordata; class Mammalia; order Primates; family Cercopithecidae; genus Theropithecus; species Theropithecus gelada. The sequence continues at coordinate 2,046,022 of NC_037689.1, forward strand.
AATTACTTAAAACGCTTCACCAAACCTTTCACTTAAGCATTGATAGCACCCATCAGATGGCCAAATTATTATTTACTGGACCAGGCCTTTTCAAAATTATCAAGCAGATAGTCGGGGCCTGTGAAGTGTGCCAAAGAAATAATCCTCTGCACTGCAGGCCATACAAATCCCCTGCACTGCAGGCCATACATTTCAATCCCTTTATCTTTAACCTCCTTGTTGTCTCTTCCAGAATCAAAGCTATAAAACTACAAATCATTCTTCAAATGGAGCCCCAGATGTAGTCCATAACTAAGATCTACCGTGGATTCCTGGACCAGTCTGCTAGCCCATGCTCCGAGGTTGATAACATCCAAGGCACCCCCCAAGAAAATCTCAACTGCACAACCCCTACTACACCCCAATTCAGCAGGAGGCAGTTAGAGCTATCGTCAGCCAACCTCCCCAACAGCACTTGGGTTTTCCTGTTGAGGGGGGAGTACTGAGAGACAGGACTAGCTGGATTTCCTAGGCCGATTAAGAATTCCTAAGCCTAGCTGGGAAGGTGACCACATCCACCTTTAAACACGGGGCTTGCAACTTAGTTCACACCTGACCAGTCACATAGTAAAGAGAGCTCACTAAAATGCTAATTGGGCTAAAACAGGAGGTAAAGAAATAGCAAATTATTTATTGCCTGAAAGTACAAGGGGAGGGACAATGATCGGGATATGAAACCCAGACATTCGAGCCAGCAATGGCAACCACCTTTGGGTCCCCTCCCGTTTTATGGGAGCTCTGTTTTCACTCTCTTAAATCTTGCAACTGCAAAAAATAATAATAATAATAATACATTTAAAAATGAACAACATCTTCAAGAAATATAAGATTATGTAAAGCAACCAGATCCACAATGCATGGCCATTCCTGAGGGAGAAGAAGAAAAAGTAAGAAGTTTGGAAAACATATTTGATGGAATAATTCAGGAAACATTTCCTGATCTTGTTAGAGTTATAGATATCCAGATACCAGAAATTCTGAGAACACCTGTGAGATACTACAGAAGATTAATATCATCAAGGCATATAATTATCTGATTATCCAAGTTCAATGTGAAAAAACAAATCTTAAAAGCAGCTACACTCATGGGCATTTGGATTGGTTCTGTCTTTGCTATTGTGAATAGTGCCGCAATAAACATACGTGTGCATGTGTCTTTATAGCAGCATGATTTATAATTATTTGGGTATATACCCAGTAATGGGATGGCTGGGTCAAATGGTATTTCTAGTTCTAGATCCTTTTGATAGCCTGGATTAAGAAAATGTGGTACATATACACCATGGAATACTATGCAGCCATAAAAACAGATGAGCTCATGTCCTTTGTAGGGACATGGATGAAGTTGGGAACCATCATTCTCAGCAATCTATCACAAGGACAGGAAACCAAACGCCGTATGCTCTCACTCACAGGTGGGAATTGAACAATGAGAACACTTGGACACAGGAAGCGGAACATCACACACTGGGGACTGTCGTGGGGTGGGGGAAGAGGGGAGGGATAGCATTAGGAGATATACATAATGTAAATGACGAGTTAATGGGTGCAACACCCCAACATGGCACACGTATATGTACGTAACAAACTTGCACGCTGTGCACATGTACCCTAGAACTTAAACTATAATAATAAAAACAAAGAAAAAAAAAAAGCAGCTACAGAGAATCATCAAATCACCTATGATTGAAATCCCACTGGTCTAACCGTGGACTTCTCAGCAGAAACTTAACAAGCCAGTAGAGATTGAGAGCCTGTTTTCAGCCGCTGTGAAGAAAAAGAAAAAGAAAAAATCTCGGTAAAGAATTTTATATCCCACCAATTAAGCTTTATAAATGAAAAAGAAGTAAAGTATTTCCCATATAAGCAAATGGTAAGGGAATTCATCACCATTGAACTAGCCCTACAAGAAATGCTCAAAGGAGTACTAAATATGGAAACAAAAAACTGACACTGACATCATAAAAGCACATGTCACATGTGCACATGAGCAAAACTTACAGATCTTATGTGGCAATTACATGACTGAGACTACAAAGCACATAGTTAACATCAATGTGACAGAAACAGAACCTCATATATCAGTACTAACATTGAATGTAAATGGCCTAAATACTTCACTTAAAAGATACAGGCTGGCATATTCGATGGAAAAGCAAGACCCAACTAACTGCTGCCTAAGACACCCACCTACTGGCTACAGACAAAAAGCAAAAGGGGGAAGAAGATGTATCACACACGGAACAGAAAATTGAGCTATTCTTTAAACGAACAGAAGTAAACAAAAAACAAAGAAGGGCATTATATAATGAGAAATGTAACTATCCTAAATATATATGCATGCTACACTGGAAGACCAAATTCATACAAAAAAAAAAATACGACTACACCTAAGAAAATAGAAAGCAATATGAAAATAGTGGGAAACACAAATAACTCACTGACAATACTAGACAGATCACGAAGGCAGGAAATCAATAAACTCTGGACTTAACTTGAACCCAGATCAAATGAACCACATAGATATTTACATAACATTTGACAATGTTATATAAATGACAGAATATACATTTTTCTTATCTCCATATAGAACATTCTCCCAAATTAACCACATGCTTGGCCATATAGCAAGGCTCAATACACTTGAAAAAATAATAATTATATCAAGTACCTAATTGGACCATAGTGGGATAAATGTAGAAATCGATATGAAGAGGAACTCTCAAAACAACACAAATACATGGGAACGAAACAACTTGCTCCTGAATGACTTTTGGGTAAACAATGAAATTAAGGCAGAAATAAAATAATATTTTTGAAACAAATAAAAATAGAGACATAACATACCAAAACTCCTGGGATGCAACAATAGCAGTATTAAGAGGAAAAATCATGGCATTAAATGCCTTCATCAAAAAGAGAGAAAAATCTCAAACCTACAACCTAATGTTTCACTTCAAGGAACTAGAATAACAAGAAAAAAAAAAAAAACTAAACCTAAAGCTAGCAGAATAAAAGAAATAAACACCAGAGCAGCACTAAATGAAATTAAGATTAAAATAATTATACTATCACTAAAATGAAAAGTTTGTTCTTTGAAAGGATAGACAAAATTGATAGACTACCAGCTAGATTAACTGAGAAGACAGCTGACTCAAATAAACACAATCAGAAATGATAGAGTTGACGTTACAATCAATATCACAAACACAAAAAATCATCAGAGACTATAATGAACACAACCTAGAAAACATGGATACTTCCTGGAAACATACAGCCTCCCAAGACTGAACCAGAAAGAAATGGAAAGCCTAAACAGACCAATAACAAGTAATGAATTTGAATCCGTAATATAAAATATCCAACAAAAATGGCCCAGGACCAAATTGATTCACAGCTGGATTTTACCAGACATACAAAGAAGAACTTGTTCCAATCTTGCTTAAACTATGCCAAAAAAATCAAGGAAGAACTATTCTTCTCTAACTCATTCTATGAAAGCAGTATCACCTGATACAAATATTACACAAGGAAATAATTTTTTTAAAAACCCCTACAAGCTAATATACCTGGTGCATATTGCTGCATAAATCCACAATAAAATACTAGCAAATTAAAACAAACAGTACATCAAGCCATGTGGGTTTGATCCAAGAGATTCAAGGATGGCTCAACATATGCAAATCAATAATGTAATTAACCACATAAACAGAATTAAAAACAAACACTATATGATCATCTCAATTGACGAAGAAAAACGACTTGATAAAATCCAGCATTTCTTCACAACCAACTGGGCATTGAAAATACATACCTCAAATTAATAAAAGCCATCTATGACAAATCCATAGCCAACATCATACTGAATGAGGATAAGGTTAAAGCATTCCTCCTAAGAACTGAACAGGATATTGGTGGTGTCCATCATGGGCAAGCTAAGAAAGGCCATGGCGCCAGCAGAAATCCTGAACGGGAAGGAGGTCTCCGCGCAAATAAGGGCAAGACTGAAGAATCAAGTCATTCAGTTGAAGGAGCAAGTACCTGGTTTCACACCAGACCTGGCAATATTACAGGTTGGCAACAGAGATGATTCCAATCTTTACATAATGTGAAGCTGAAGGCTGCTGAAGAGATTGGGATGAAAGCCACCGACATTAAGTTACCAAGAACAACCACAGAATCTGAGGTGATCAAGTATATTATATCTTTGAATGAAGACTACTATACACGGGTTCATAGTGCAGCTACCTCTAGATTCAGAGAATTCCATTAACACTGAAAAGACTGATCAATGCTATTGCACCTGAAATGGATGTGGATGGATTGACTAGCATCAGTGCTGGGAAACTTGCTAGAGGTGACCTAAATGACTGTTTCATTCCTTGTATGCCTAAAGGATGCTTGGAACTCATCAAAGAGGCAGGGGTGCAGATTGCCAGAAGGCATGCTGTGGTGATTGGGCACAGTAAAATAGTCGGGGCCCCGATGAATGACTTGCTTCTGTGGAACAATGCCACAGTGACCACCTGCCGCCCCAAGACTGCCAATCTGGATGAGGAAGTAAATAAAGGTGACATACTGGTGGTTGCAACTGGTTGGCCTGAAATGGTTAAAGGAGAATGGATCAAACCTGGGGCAATAGTCATCCACTGTAGAATCAACTATGTCCCACATGATAAAAAAAAAAAAAAACAAATGGGAGAAAAGTTGTGGTTGATGTGGCATACGACGGAGCCTGTTCCTGGTAGCTTAAGGCCCATGATGGTTGCAATGCTCATACAGAGCACAGTAGAGAGTACCAAGTGTTTCCTGGAGAAATTTAAGCCAGGAAAGTGGATGAATCAGTATAACAACCTTAACTTCAAGACACCTGTTCCAAGTGATATTGATATATCATGATCTTGTAAACTGAAGCCCATTGGTAAGCTGGCTCAAGAAATTGGTCTGCTGTCTGAAGAGGTAGAATTATATGGTGAAACAAAGGCCAAAGTTCTGCTGTCAGCACTAGAACACCTGAAGCACCAGCCTGATGGGAAATACCGGGTGGTGACTGGAATAACCCCAACACTCCGGGAGAAGGGAAAAGCACGACTACAATCGGGCTGGTGCAAGCCCTTTTTGCCCATATCTACCAGAACATTTTTGTGTGTGCGACAGCCTTCTCAGGGCCCCATCTTTGGATTAAAAGGTGGTGCTGCAGGAGGTGGCTACTCCCAGATCATTCCTATGGAAGAGTTTAATCTCCACCTCACAGGTGACATCCATGCCATCACTGTAGCTAATAACCTCATTGCTGCGGCCATTGATGCTCAGATATTTCATGAACTGCCCCAGACAGACAAGGCTCTCTTTAATCTTTTGGTGCTATCAGTAAATGGAGTGAGAGAGTTCTCTGATATCCACATCCGAAGGTTAAATAGACTAGGCATTGAAAAGACTGACCCTACCACACTGACAGATGAAGAGATAAACAGATTTGTAAGATTGGACATTGATCCAGAAATCAAAACTTGGCAAAGAGTGTTGGATACCAATGATAGATTCCTGAGGAAGATCATGATTGGACAGGCTCCAACAAAGAAAGGTCACATAAGGACGGCCCAGTTTGATATCTCTGTGGCCAGTGAAATTATGGCTGTCCTGGCTCTCACCACTTCTCTAGAAGATATGAGAGAGAGACTGGGCAAAATGGTGGTGGCATCCAGTAAGAAAGGAGAGCCCATCCGCGCTGAAGATCTGGGGGTGGGTGGTGCATTGATAGTGCTTATGAAGGACGCAATCAAGCCCAATCTCATGCAGACATTGGAGGGCACTCCAGTGCCGTTTGTCCATGCCGGCCCATTTGCCAACATCGCACATGGCAATTCCCCGATCATTGCAGACCGATCGCACTCAAGCTTGTTGGCCCAGAAGGGTTTGCAGTGACGGAAGTGGGATTTGGAGCAGACATTGGAATGGAAAAATTTTTTAACATCAAATCCCAGTATTCCGGCCTCCACCCTCACGTGGTGGTGCTTGTTGACACTGTCAGTGCTCTCAAGATGCAGGGGGCGGCCCTGTGGTCACTGCTGAAATGACTCTTCCCAAGGCTTACATAGAGGAGAACCTAGAGCTGGTTGAAAAAGGCTTCAGTAACTTGAAGAAACACATTGAAAATGGCAGAATGTTTGGAATTCCAGTAGTAGTGGCCGTGAATGCATTCAAGATGGATACAGAGACTGAGCTAGACCTCCTCAGCCACCTTTCCAGAGAACATGGGGCTTTTGATGCCGTGAAGTGCACTCACTGGGCAGAAGGGGGCAAAGGTGCCTTAGCCCTGGCTCAGGCCATCTAGAGAGCAGCACAAGCACCCAGCAGTTTCCAACTCCTTTATGACCTCAAACTCCCAGTTGAGGATAAAATCAGAATCACTGCACAGAAGATCGATGGAGTAGACGACATTGAATTACTCCCCAAAGCTCAACACAAAGCTGAAGTCTACACAAAGCAGGGGTTTGGGAATCTCCCCATCTGCATAGCCAAAACACATTTGTCCTTGTCTCACAACCCAGAGCAAAAAGGTATTCCTACAGGATTTGTTCTGCCCATTTGCGACATCAATGCCAGCATCGGGGCTGGTTTTCTGTACCCTTTAGTAGAAGCAGTGAGCACAATGGACTCCTCACTCGGCCCTGTTTTTATTGTACTGATTTGGACCCTGAAACAGAACAGGTGAATGGATTATTCTAAACCGATCATCATCCATCTTCAAGAAGCTACTTTGAAAGTTTGGCCAGTGTCTATTCAGGCCCACTGGGAATTAGGAAGTATAAGGGAGCCAAGAGTCAGTCCCTGCCCAGAAGATAAGAAACTAATAGTAGGAGGTTCCCCAGATGTCATTTTCAGCCTTAATTCTCATCATGTACAAATAACATAAATCATGCACATGTCTATTTACTTTAGTGATGTTCCACAGAATAAAAGGAAATAGTTTTGCCAAAAAAATAAATAAATAAAGGACTGAACAAAGACAAAGATCTCCACTCTGACCAGTCCTATTCAACATATTACTGGCAGTTTTACCCAGAGGAAAGGGATCCAAATTTAAAAAGAAGGAGTCATGTTATCTCTGCTTGCTGATGACATATCTAGAAAACCTAGACGTTACATAAAATTCATATACTTGATAAACAATTTTAGTAAAGTTTCAGGATATTGAATCAATGAAATAAAGTCAATAGCATTTCGATACACCAATAACATTAAAGCTAAGAAACAAATAAATATTCCATCCCATTTACACTAGCCATTTACAAAAATAAAATACTAGGAATATGTTTAACCAAGGAGGTTAAAGATAACTATAAGGAGAAATACAAAACACTGATAGAATAAATCATAGATGACAGAAACAGAAAAAGATCTTATGCTCATGGACTGGAAGTATCACTAGTTAAAATGACCATATTACCAAGAGCAATCTAAAGACTAAACATAATTCCTATCATTACAAACATAATTTTTCACAGGGTTAGAAAAAAATTCCAGAATACATATATAACAAAAAAAGAGCCTGAAGAGCCAAATAAATTTTGCATAAAAAGCAAAAAGTAAGAGACCCACATTATCTGACTTCAAAATATACTAAAAAGCTATAGTAACAAAAACAGTATGGTAATGGTTAAAAAAAAAAAATGGAGACATGGAATGGAACCAAACAGAGAACCAAGAAATAAAGCCACATACCTGTAAAAAACTGAACTTTGACAAAGTTGACAAAAATAAACAGTGAAGAAAGGACATGAAATATTGCTTTATTGAGTAGCAATAAAGAGTTCTGGCAAAATTGGCTAGCCATATTCAGAATAATGAAACTGGACCCCTCTCTCTCACCATATACAAAAATGATCTCAAGTTTTATTTATGACTTAAATGTAAGACGTCAAACAAGAAAAATCCTAACAAAAACTATACAAAAAACTCTTCTGACATTGAGGGAAAGAATTTATGACTAAGACTTCAAAAGCAAATGCAACAAAAACAAAAGTACACAAATGGAACATAAACAAAAAAGCTTCTGTACAGCAAAGGAAATAATCAACAGAGCAAAAAGACAAACTACAGATGAGAAGGAAATATTTGCAAATTATGCCTCTGAAAATGGTCTAATATCCACAGTCTACAAGAAAAAAAAAAAAAAAATCAACAAGAAAAAAAAATTAAAAAGTGAGCAAAAAACATGAACAGACATTTCTTAAAAGACATGCAATTGGCTACAAAAAAACTTATGAAAAGGTGCTCAACATCACTAGTCATCAGAGAAATTTAAATTAAAACCACAATGAGATACCATCTTACACCAGTCGGAATGGCTATTTTTTAAGGTAAAAAATAACAGTTGTTGGTGAGAATGCAGAGAAAAAAGAATGCTTACACACTGTTGGCATATTGTAAAGTAGTAAAATTTCTATGGAAAACAGTATGGAGGTTTCGCAAAGAACCAAAATAAAACTATCATTCAGCATAGTATTTCCACCCCTGACTAATCAAAAGAAAAGAAATCATTATATCAAAAAGACAACTAAACTTGTGTGTTGTGTTTATTGCAACACTATTTACAATAGCAGTCATCAAATAAACCTAAATTTTTATCAATGGTTGACTGGATAAAGAAATGTGATATATAAACACCACAGAATACTATACAGTCATAAAAAATGAAAGCATGACATTTGCAGCCACGTGAATTTAGCTTGAGGTCATTATCCTAAGTTAAATAACTCAGAAACAGAAAGTCTGTTTCTCACTTATAAGTGGAAACTAAACAATGGAAACACATGGACAAGTAGGCAGAAATAATTGACACTGGCAACTCAAAACTATAGAAGGGTGGGAGGTAGATGAGGGCTGAAAAATTACCTATGGGATAAAATGTTCACTGTTTGCATAATGGGTACACTAGAAGCCCAAACTTCACCATTACACAATATATCCATTTAACAACATGCACAAGTACCCTTTCAATCTAAAATAATAAAAAATAAAGTACAATAAATGTAAGACTTGACTGTGAAATTCCTAGAGGAAAATAGAGAGAAAAAGCTCTGTAACATTAGTCTTGGCAATGAGTTTTTGCATATATGTCTGAAAGCACAGGCTAACAAAGCAAAAATAAACAAATTGGTTTATAGCAAACTAAAAAGCATTTTCACACAAAGAAAAGAATATAAAATAAAAAAGCAACCTACTGAATGGGATAAAATATTTATAAAACATATATTTGACATAGGATTGATGTTTAAAATATACAAGGAATTCATAGAACTCATCAGAAACAAATAACTCAATTGAAAACTTGGCAAACAACCTGAATAGACATTTCTTCAAAAGAGACATACAACTGGCCTCTAGGTATATGAAAAAAAAATCAACAATGCTAATCATCAGGTGAATGCATATCAAAGCCAAGATGAGATGTCACCTCCCACCCAATAGCATAGCTATTATTTTTTTTAAAGGTAAGTGTTGGTGAAGACAGGGAGAAATGGGAACCTTTGTACACTGTGGTAGAAATGTAAATTTGTACAGCCATTCAAAACATTAAAAATAGAAGTACCATATGACCCAGCAGTGCTACTTCTAGTAATATATAAGTAATTCAAATCAGTATCTCTAAGAAGTATCTGCAATCCCATGTTCTCTGCGGCATCATTATTTATAATTGCTAAGATATGAAAACATCCTAAGTGTGCATTGATGGATAGATAAAGAAAATGTTTTATATACATGACCTGCTGCTATAAAGACACATGCACATGTATGTTTATTGCGGCACTATTCACAATAGCAAAGACTTGGAATCAACCCAAATGTCCATCAGTGACAGACTGGATTAAGAAAATGTGGCACATATACACCATGGAATACTATGCAGCCATAAAAAAGGATGAGTTTGTGTCCTTTGTAGGGACATGGATGCAGCTGGAAATCATGATTCTCAGCAAACAATCGCAAGAACAGAAAACCAAACACTGCATGTTCTCACTCATAGGTGGGAACTGAACAATGAGATCACTTGGACTCGGGAAGGGGAACATCATACACCGGGGTCTATCGTGGGAAGGGGGGAGGTTGCATTGGGAGTTATACCTGATGTAAATGATGAGTTGATGGGTGCTGACGAGTTGATGGTTGCAGCACACCAATATGGCACAAGTATACATATGTAACGAACCTGCACGATATGCACATGTACCCTAGAACTTAAAGTATAATAATAATAATAATAATAATAATCCATAAAATATCAAAAAAAGAAAGAAATATTATTCAGCCTTAAAAATGTAGAAAATTTTGCAATTTTCAACAATATAGATGGACCTGAAGGGCATTATGTTAAGCAAAATAAACCAGATACAGAAAAACAAATGTTTTATAATATCATTTATTTATGTAATCTAAAAAAGTCAAATTCTTAGAAGTAGAGAGTAGGACGATAGTTGCCAGGAATTGGGGTGGTGTGAGGGGATGAAATAAAGCTATGTTGGTCAGAGGGTACAAACTTTCATTTATATTTGTCATTATATATTATATGTGTGTGTGTGTGTGTATATATATGTGTGTGTGTGTGTGTGTGTGTAAGGGTACTAATATTAGGGTACTCCAGAGAAGCAGAAGAAATTCCTTCTCCTTTTCTGAAGTACCATAATAAAGCCACTTTGGAAGACAATCTCAAGGTTTCTAACAAAGCAAAGTATATTGTGTTCCTTGGTACTACCTAATTGAATAGAAAACTTATGTCTATGGAAAAGGTGCACATAAATGATTATAACAGTTTTTGTTCAAAGATTACAATATTTTGAAACAACCAAGATGTCCTTTAGTAGGTAAATGGGTAAAAAATGGTGGTACATCCTTACAATGAAATATTATTCAGAGATAAAAAGAAATTAGTTACCAAGCCACAAAAAGACATGGAGGAAACTTAAATGCATATTTCAATGTGAAAGAAGCAAGTATAAAAAGGTTACATAATTTAGATTCTAAATATATGATATTAGGTGAAAGGCAAAAGCATAAATACAGTAAAAAATCTGTGGTTTCCAGTAGGAGTGGGGAGAATGTATGAATAAATAAGTGATGCACAGAAGTTTTTTGAGTGGTAAAAAAAAATCTGTATGATATTGTAATGATAGTTACATGCCATTATGCATTTGTCAAATGCTGTAAAACTGTACTATATAAACACTAATGTAAACTGTGGACTTTAGTCAATAATATATCAATACTGTTTCATCAGTCATGAAATATGTACACTACTAGTGAAAGAAAGAGGGGCTACCCATGGACTCTCTGTACTATCTGCTCAATCTTTTGGTAAATATATAACTGTTCTAAAAATAAAATCTGCTAATAAAAAAATTCAACAGCACACAAGGCCTTGGTATCTTTTTCTACAAAATAGGTAAAAGTAAGGTGTTGCTAGGAAATATAGAAATGATAAAAAGACCTGGATTATAAAATATCCTCAACAAAGTGTGATGCCATAACTCCTTTCCTTTTAGTCTGATTTAGAAACAATTACAGACCAACATCAGTTAACAACTATTGAGTTTCTGCTACAAAATCAAAAAAGCTCGCTCTTTATATTGAACCTGAAACTGGACAAAGTTCAAATTGCTATATAAAGTTACTAACTTTAGAGAAATATTTAAATATATTATGCCATATTAAAATTCTGGAATACTAAATCCTTAATATTTTTATTCTCCTGAATCAAAATTTTCGTTTCTTCTTGGCTATTTATTCTGATGGGAGAAGCTTAACATCATTTTCTCAACTTCCATAATAAAAATTGCTAATTTGATTTTAGTTGCTATAAAATATAGCCATCCTGTCCTAAAACATGGTGTTTTTCTGACAATAGCTTGGGAATGGTGGAGGTGGCACACATACTTACCCCACCTCCAATGATGTAACAATGTCTTTCTCTATTCATCTCCTCCCTCCTCAGATACACACATCACTCATTCTCATGTTCCTCCACTTCCTCCTTTTCAGAAAATATACAGAAACAAAGAGACATAAACTAATTTATTCAATGACAGATTACAGAACAGCAGGCCTGTTGGTGTTTCAGAAATGCCTTTATTGCTGTGATGGAATTTTGTAGTGTGACTAGGAACATTATAAAAAGGAATGATAATTGTAATCCCAGTGACACGGATTATATAGGCTATGGGATTTATCCACCAACAACTCAAGCTATAAAACTAAGTTTCTCTTTTTATTCAAAACTCATTTAAGGACTCCTAGTAAAGTTCCGTAATTTTTCTCTGGTAGGTTGTACATCCTTATTTTTAGAGTCTGTAGGCATTTTGTAGGATTTTCTATTTGCCTTCTCTGTTTTCCTCATTCTACTTTTTATCTGGTTATTGCTGATAGATATGTTAGCTATGGTTTTTGATATTTTCATTGTACATCCTAATTTAGGTTGAACTCATTTATTCTATGAGTTTTTAAATAGCACTCTTTGCATTTAACAAGAATATACTCACATCTTATTCTATAAATAATTATTGATTTGTCTTTTTTTCATAGTCACACCTCTTATTTCTAATTTCTCTTTGGCATACTTTCTATAAATAATAATGGTGATGGTTAGCATGCTTACTTTATTTTATATTTTAAAGAGATTGCCCTGGATTTCATGTAGATAATATAAAAAAGAACATAGTATGGCAAAAATTAATTTTTAATCAGAAACAGACATCTGAATTTTATAAAATGGTTTCTGGAAAAATATTGAGGTTATAAAATTTATCTTATTGAATCAACTGGTAAAGCATACAACAGTATTATAGATCCTTGTATTCCATACACCAACCTTCACTAGAGCCTGTTCTAAAATTATCCAATATGAAATGAAACTCTTAAATGAATTCACATGTATTTCAATCTGTCTCTTTTTTTAGCAGGCGACTATTTTAAAGTATTATTTCAAACTAAACTATTCTATGATAGCTCTCCCTGCTACTTGATGCCAACAGGTGATGAGGTCTGCAACATTGTCACTTCTGAGACTGCAGAGAAAGTTTCAGTAACAGTGACACTCTTGGTTAGTATCACAAGTGAAAACCCCATTTAGGAAAATTGGCTTTTCATACGCATGAATTTCAGGCCAGCAAAAATATCATTTTAATATTGTAAAGGGAAGGGTTTGGGGTCAGAATATTAAATTGGCTAGAGAATTTGGTAATGAAGAGTCTGTACATTAAGTTATTAACATTTTTGCTTAAGTTACAGAACAGGAAGTGAGGTAATTCTACTGTGAGAGCAACTTATATGGACTAAAAGTTCAATGCGAGTAATTTACTTCCATTCACTTACTTTTGTCCTTCTGCACCTGGCTTCATAATTTTGCATTTATCCTCCAGCTCCCCAGAAAAGTACCCATTTGCTTTGCCACTAGCATTCTATGGTTTATCAACCCAAGCAACCGAGGAATAGTATCTTAATTTTTCTATAGTTCCTCCTTTAATTACTTGTAAGTCTTAACATTTCTTGTGTTTTTACTATTCACTTACATATCTTCTTTTATAATTTTCTTTTCTCCTTTTCCTGTGTCCCTGGTGGTATTTCTCTTATAATGGGTTATAGCCTGTATAAGGTTAATAATCCTCTATCATTTTTATTGACAGTATTTTCTATGATTTCTCTCTTTTAGATATTATTATTTCCCATATGTGAAGCTATCTTAATACATGTAAAAAGTTAATATAGGAAGAAATTCTGTTTCTGGGTTTATAACCTATGAAGATCTCACTTTTCTCTTTTCCTCTTTTAATACTAATGCAAAGAGTGCTATTTAAAAACTCACAGAATAAATGAGTTCAACTTAAAATAAGATATATGATGAAAATATCAAAAACCATAGCATTACAAAAAGAAATTTAAAAATCCACTGAGTTTTTATATGAATTACATTGTACCTATAGATTTTTAAAAATGCATAATTTTATAACATGATTTTCAAATCTAGTAACACAGTAATGTATTCACATATGCTGTGTTTACATTTTGGTTTTTTTTGTTGTTGTTTTTGTTTGTTTGTTTCTTTTCTTTGTTTTTTTTTTTAGGCAGAGTCTCGCTCTGTCTCCCAGGCTGGAGTACAGTGGCACGATCTCAGCTCATTGCAACCTCCGCCTCCTGGGTTCACACCATTCTCCTGCCTCAGCCTCCCGAGTAGCTGGGACTACAGGCACCCGCCACCAGGGTATTTTGTATTTTGTTTAGTAAAGACGGGGTTTCACCATGTTAGTCAGGATGGCTTCGATCTCCTGACCTATGGTTTGAATGCATCGCCTCCAAAATTCAGGTGTTGCCAATGCATTAGTATTAAGAAGTGGGGCCCTTAAGAGGTGATTAGGCCATGAGGGCTGCCCCTAGTTAATGCAATTACAGCCATTTCTTAAAAGGCTTCATGCAGCCTTAGCAGCTGTCTCTTCCACCCTTCTGCCATGTTTCTCCCTTCTGGAGAATGCAGCAAGATGGCCCTCACCAGACACTGAACCTGCCAGCACCTTGATCTTGGACTTTCTTGTCTTCAGATGTGTGAGAAATAAATTTTCGTTCTTTGTAAGTTATCGAGTCACAGACATTTTTTCATGGTGGCACAAAACAAAGACAGAATATAAAAGCCATCTTCCACCACACTTAAGTTTCTTCTAGTTTTTACACATATGTTTCATAATTCATAAGTATTGCAAAACAATTTTGACTAGTGGTTTTTGGTCTATTTAGATGATTCTAATTTAGAGATTATTCGACTTTCACTAGAACACTTTCCTAATTCTTACTGTGAGTTGTTATACTGATTCCCTTGAGGATTGAGATATACAATTCCATTGCTTCCAAGTAATAATCTGTATTATTATTAAGTAGTAGTAAAAAAAAAAAATTACTTTTAAAATTTGATAGAGCTGTTCCCCTTATTATTCTTCTTTCCCAAATGAACCTTTGTTTTTAAAAAGACAAATTTGTTTTATTATTTCATCTGATTATAAAAGCATTTTAAAATAAAGCTCAGGCTAAAATGATTGCATATATAATGTTGTCTCAATTACCTAAAATGTACATCTACACATGAGCATAGAAGAATCACTGGATAGATACATACCAAATTATTAATAACGGTTACCTCTGAGCAATTTATTTATTTGATTTATCATACTTTATTTTCAAAGTACTCATTTCATTACTAAAAAATAAAATATCTAAAATAACCATGAAAAATTACACCCAAAATTGCTTAGTATAAGTTCTGAAAACCTTAATTCCGTATGCTAACACAGAAATATTTGGCAGAAAGTGAAGTAAAGGGTTCAGAATAGCATCTCCTTGACTAAAAATAATTCTTAAACAAATTTTATTTAAAATTACCTTTTTCTGAGCCAAAATGAGATCTTGTTCCACTTTGGACATTAAAAATGAGCCTCCATCATGTTCCATCCAGTAAAATTTTAAGTCTTTTAAATGTACCTTTGTGTCTAGTTTTAACCTGTGGAGCATTAAAAGGAAACTGACGTCAACAAATTATTTAGATATCCTTACTAGTTCAATCCTGACATCTGAGCTTCAGCTCTAATGAAGTATTTTTCCCTGAGCACTGTGTGCCAGAAACAGTGTTATACCTTTAGAATTTAGATTTGCATTTAAGAAATGTACTTGAGCTGCAGGGGAGAGAATGGTTTGAAATGCATCAAAATTGTAGACATAGTGACAAATCAAAATGCTTTGGTAGCAGTTAATGGTAGAAATGATTGTAGCCTGAACTAGAACTGTAACCATGATGATGGAGAGATATATAAAGATGTAAGAAATCATTAGTAGGTAGTTTCAATATGACTCAGCATTGCTTAGATGTAATGACTGAGAAAAATTGGATATGAGGCTTTAGCAACTGGGTTGATTTTGGTCATCCAATCACTGGGATTGGGCAAGAATTGAAGTAGTGGATCAGGTTTCTGGAGCTTGGAAGAAAAATAATATCAGTTTTAGATATATTGAGTTTCAGTTATCTGAAATGGACAGTCTTCCTGTAGTAGTAAATAGACAGTCCTCTAGCTTAAGTGAAAAGAGTGAGCTGAAGAGGTAGATTTCAGCATCATCTGTGTATGGAAAATGGTTGAAGTGGCAAGGCTAGATGGAGTCATTCTGAGAGGGTAAGTAGAAAGAAGACAGAGAAGTAAACCAGGTCCTTCTAGAATACCAATATATAAGAGATGAACAAAGGAAGGAAGAGCCAGTAAGGCAGATGAAAGGAAAAGGAGCAATATCAAAAGGGTGGACTGTCCATAACACAAAGCATAAATGCTTAAGGGGATGAATACCTACCCCATTTTCCATGAAGCAATTATTATGCATTACATGACTGCTTCAAAATATCTCATGTAGCCCATAAATATATATACCTGCTATGTACCCATAAAAATTAGCAATAATTTTAAAAAAGATTGTATCACAGGAGCCAAGGGCAGAGTTTGTTTCAATAATGATGGAGTAATATCAATACTGCCACCAGTTATAATGAGGTAATGAATGGTAAGTATTGAGAAGCAGTCATTATTCTTAGCAAAAATGAAAAAAAAAAAAATCAGGGACCTTGGCAAGAATAATTTTGGTGGTAAAAACCAGTTTGTAGTGAATTCATTTATGAGATGGCAATGTGAGAATTTAGAGTCAATGAGTATAATTCACACAAAGGGTCTGGCAATGGGGCAAAAAGCAGCATAGAGTAGTGGCTTAAGGGGAATAAGTGGCTAAAAAAATTTTGTCTCATTTTAAGATGAGAGATACTTAGGATGTTTAATTATAATGACAAGGGTGCATAAGTGTGTGTGTGTGTGTGAGAGAGAGAGAGAGAGAGAGAGAGAGAGAGAGACAGAGAGAGGTTAAAGTCATACTAAGGTGAGATAAGTAGTGGAACAAAGACCTGAGAGAATAAGAGAACATAAGATCAAGAGCATAACTGAAACTACTTATATGCTAAAGCAAAATGGAAAGATATTTTCTCCACTCTAAAAGGAGAAAAGAATGAATGTTGGAGACCTAGAAAAATGTGATGGTAAGAAACTGAAGTAAGTTACATATAGATTGCAATTTTTTTTTTTTTTGATGAGATAAAATGTGGGAGTATTTACTTGAGGGTAAAGGAAAGGAGAAGATCACAGGTTTGCTGGAAATGGAAATAATTTGAAATCACTGCTATAGAAAATGTAAAAAAAAAAAAAAATAAAAAAAAATGCTGTCTATGGAAACCGATTTCCAAGCAGCATTGATGCCTAGGTGAGATTGGAAAGTATGTATATGGTGACAGATGGCAGAAGAGTCAGAAAGGCTGAACTTGAAGTGCACATAGTCCTTATACTCAAATTCACAAATGAACAACAAAAAGATTCACCGTTTCCATCCCAAAATAAGGCCTCTCTTTGTATTTTCTCAGTAAAATACTTTTACACGGCATCTTCCCAATTTGTGAATCATGGTATCCACTTATTAAGTATATAAAGGCTCTCTCATAAATATCTGCAATAATTATTTGCTTGAGGACTGAAAGTCTACCTCTATAACATTAATAAATAAAGAGAGAATGAATGTCAGGATAAGAGTCTGAGGAAATAAAAATAAATGAACATACCTTTTGATCCCAGGTCCTGCCATGACCTTCAACATGGGGGCCAGGTCTTCAGCATAGCGGCACATTGGACCAGTGCACTGAAACAACTCCTGGCCTCCCACAGCCATGGGAAACTGACCTTTGTTGGGAACCACACCTGAAAGGTTAGACACTCAGGTTAGCTGCCCAAAATAAGACATGATCTCTGCATGTTGTATTTCATTATGGTGTTTATCTTAAATATTTTTTCTCCTGGTTAAAACTTTTCAGGTCTTCTTATATCTCATTGTGGTAGTTTTACAATTTTATTAGCTTTCTTAAAAGCAGTGAATTTTTTTTTCCAAATAGAGTACAATGAAGAACTTCAATATAAAACAGCCAAACCAGAGCTACTCTGATGGAGAAATGGTCCCTACTTATTAGACTATTCTCTCTTTCTGCGATGGTTCTAACAGCCTGTAGAGCCTATATGGATGAGGATGAGTTAGAATACAGATTAACAAATCTACTGGCCTAGAGGATAAAGTCAACATTCCTTTAACTTGTATACAAAGCTCTCTGCAACCTGATACCTAAACAGAAGCCATAACAAATTGTTTGCAATTTTCCACAAAGAACAGGCTATTTTAATGCTCATTTATAACTTTGTTTATGTCATTTCCACTGCCTATAAAATATTTCACAATTTAATATGCTAGATGGATAACCAGATTTCAAGACTTAAGTGAAACTATAAGTCCTTTCTTGATCACCTACAATCTCTCAGCCCAAAATCTTCTTAAGCTGATAAGCAACTTTAGCAAAGTCTCAGGATACAAAACTACTGTGCAAAAATCACAAGCATTCCTATATACCAATAATAAAGATCCAAATTATGAATGAGCTCTCATTCACAATTGCTAAAATGAAAATAAAATATCAGGAATACAATTTACATGGGATGTGAAGGACCTCTTGACGTACAAACCACTACTCAAGGAAATAAGAGAGGACACAAACAAATGGAAAAACATTTCATGCTCATGGATAACAAGAATCAAATTGTAAAAATGGCCATACTACCCAAAGTAATTTATAGATTCAATGCTATCCCTCTCAAGGTACCATTGACTTTCTTCACAGAATTAGAAAAAACTACTTTAAATTTCATATGGAACAAAAAGAGCCCATTTAGCCAAGACAATCCTAAGCAAAAAGAACAAGCTGGAGGCATCATGCTACCTGACTTCAAACAATATTACAAGGCTACAGTAACCAAAACAGCATGGTACTGGTACCAAAATAGATATATAGACCAATGGAGCAGAACAGAGGCCTCAGATATAATGCCACACATCTACTACAATCTAGTCTTTGACAAACCCGACAAAAACAGGCAATGGAAAAAGGATTCCCTATTTAATAAATGGTGCTGGGAAAACTGGCTAGCCATATGTGGAAAACTGAAAGTGGATCACCTCCTACACTTTATACAAAAATTAAATCAATATGGATTAAGGACTTAAATGTAAGGCCTAAAACAATAAAAATCCTAGAAGAAAACCTGGGCAATACCATTCAGGACATAGGCATGTGCAAAGACTTCATGACTAAAACACCAAAAGCAATGGCAACAAAAGCCAAAATTGACAAATGGGATCTAATTAAAGAGTGTCGGCCGGGCGCGGTGGCTCAAGCCTGTAATCCCAGCACTTTCGGAGGCTGAGACAGGTGGATCACGAGGTCAGGAGATCGAGACCATCCTGGCTAACACGGTGAAACCCCGTCTCTACTAAAAAGTACAAAAAACTAGCCGGGCGAGGTGGCGAGCGCCTGTAGTCCCAGCTACTCCGGGAGGCGGAGCTTGCAGTGAGCAGAGATCCAGCCACCACACTCCAGCCTGGGTGACAGAGCGAGACTCCGTCTCAAAAAAAAAAAAAAAAAAAAAGAGTGTCTGCACAGCAAAAGAAACTATCATCAGATTGAACAGGCAACCTACAGAATAGGAGGACATTTTTGCAATCTATTCACCTGACAAAAATCTGGTATCCAGAATCCACAAGAAACTTAAACAAATTTACAAGAAAACAAAAACATCAAAAAGTGGGCAAAGGATATGAACAGACACTTCTTACAAGAAGACATTTATGTAGCCAACAAACATATGAAAAAAAAAAGCTCATCATCACTGGTCATTAGAGAAATGCAAATCAAATCCACAATGAGATACCATCTCACGCCAGTTAGAATGGCAATCATTAAAAAGTCAGGAAACAACAGATGCTGGAGAGAATGTGCAGAAATAAAAACGCTTTTACATTGTTGGTTGGAGTGTAAATTAGTTCAACCATTGCAGAAGACAGTGTGGTGATTCCTCAAGGATCTAGAACCAGAAATACCATTTGACCCAGCAATCTTATTACTGGTTATATACCCAAAGGATTATAAATCATTCTACTATAAAGACACATGCACACATATGTTAATTGCAGCACTATTCACAATAGCAAAGACTTGGAACCAACCGAAATGCCCATCAATGATATATAGAAAGATGTGATGATTTTCTCTATCAATGATGAAGAAAATGTGACATCCATGTCCTTTGTAGGGACATGGATGAAGCTGGAAACCATAATTCTCAGTGAGCTATCACAAGAACAGAAAACCAAACACCACATGTTCTCACTCATAAGTGGGAGTTGAACAATGAGAACATATTGGCACAGGGAGTGGAACATCACACTCCGGGGCCTGTCAGGGGGTGAAGGGCTAGCGGAGGGATAGCATTAGGAGAAATATCTAATGTAGGTTACTGGTTGATGGGTGCAACAAATGGCACGTATATACCTATGTAACAAACCTGCATGTTCTGCACATATTTAAACGATTATTTGTGGAGAAGATTAATAATATCAATGAACACGTAACAACACTTATCAAGACAAAAAGAGAAAAATACAAAAATGATCAGTATCAGGAATGAAAAAGGGATACTATTACAGATTGTACAGATATAGTACAGCCTGTAGTTATACTACAGTTATAGTAGATATAGACACAAGGATTAAGATAATGAAACAGAATAATATCCAGCCCACTTGCTCTTGTTGCTGTTACCTGAATTAAAATAAAGATGACACTGCAATGCAGTTGGGAAAGTATAACCTTTACCACATAAACTTTTGACACAACTCAATATACACATAGAAAAATAGTAACTTTCAATCTTATTTCATACAATACACAAAAACATGTATCTAATAGATTGAAAACCTAAGTGCCAAAGGAAAATGAATAAAGCATCTTTAAAAAAATAAGAGAATATCTTTATGGCTTTGGATGGGCAAATGTTTCTTAAATAGGACAAACAAAGCATTAACCAATGATAAAACAAACTACCCAATAAAAAAGGGCCAAATATTTTATCAAGGCTTTCTGCAAACAGAAATCCAAATGGCCAAGAGATATATAAAAAGATAGTAATTCTTCCAAACCATTTTCTATGATATTACAACAAGTTGCAAGATTACCCAAGAAAAGAAGAGAGAAGATCCAAAGAAGCTCAATTAGAAATGAAACAAGAGACATTACAACCAACACCAGAGAAAGACAAAAGATCACACAAGGCTAGTATGAACACCTTTATTAGCATAAACTGGAAAACATAGAGGAGATGGAAAAGTTCCTGAAAAGATACAACTCCCCCAGCTTAAATGAGGAAGAATTAGAAACCCTAAACAGACTAATAACAAGGAAAGAGATTGAAATGGTAATAAAAAAAAAATTACCAAAAAAAAAGTGCAATACCAGATGGATTCACAGCTGAATTATACCAGAAATTCAAAGAATTGATACCAATCCCATTGATGCTATTCCACAAAATAGCGAAAGAAGGAATCCTCTCTAAATCATTTTAGGAAGCCAGTGTCACCTAATACCAAAACCAGAAAGGACATAACAACAACAACAAAAAAACTACAGACCAATATCCTTGATGAACATGGATGCAAAAATCCACAACTAAATACTAGATAACTGAATCCAACAGCATATCAAAAACATAATCTACCGTAAACAAGTGGGTTTCATACCAGGGATGCAAGGATCATTTAATAGAAACAGGTTAATGACTTGTGTCATTAATGTAATACACCACATAAACAGAATTAAAAATAAAAATCACATGATCTTCTCAATAGACGCAGAAAAACATTTGACAAAATTCAGCCTCCTTTCATGATTAAAACCCTCAGCAAAATCAGCATACAAGGGACATACCTCAGTGTAATAAACGTCATCTATGGGAAACCCACAGCCAACATAATACTGAATGGGGAAAAGTAGAAAGCATTACCTCTGAAAACTGGAAAAAGACAAGGATGCCCACTCTCACCCGCTCTATTCAACATAGTACTGGAAGTCCTAGCCACAGCAATCAGACAAAAGGAGGAAATAAAGGGCATCCAAATCGGTAAAGAGGAAGTCAAATTGTCACTGTTTGCTGAAGATATGATTGTATACCTGGAAAACCCTAAAAACTCCTGCAAAAAGCTCCTAGAACTGACAAATGAGTTCAGAAAAGTTTCAGGATACAAAATTAATGTACACAAATCAGTAGCTCTGCTATACACCAATAGCTACCAAGCTGAGAATCAAATCAAGAACTCAACCCCTTTTAAAATAGCTGCAAAATAAATAAAATACTTAGGAATGTACTCAACCAGGGATGTGAAAGATTTCTACAAGGAAAACTACAAAATACTGCTGAAAGAAATCATAGATGAAACAAACAAATGGAAACACATCCCATCCTGATGGATGGATAGAATCAATATTGTGAAAATGGCCATACTGCCAAAAGCAATCTACAAATACAATGCAATCCCCATCAAAATACCACAATCATTCTTCACAGAACTAGAAAAAAAAATCGTAAAATTTATGTGGAACCAAAAAACTGTCTGCATAGCCAAAGCAAAGCTAAGCAAAAATAATAAACCCGGAGACAACACATCACTTAATTTCAAACTATACTAAAAGGCCATAGTCACCAAAACAACATGATACTGCTTTAAAAATGGGCACGTATACCAATGAAACAGAATAGAGAACCCACAAATAAATCCAAATATTTACAGCTAACTGATCTTCAACAAAGCAAACGAAAACCTAAAGTGGGAAAAGGACACTCTATTCAACAAATAGTGCTGGAATAATTGGCTAGCCACATCTAGGATAATGAAACTGGATCCTCATCTCTCATCTTATACAAATATCAACTCAAGATGGATCACCTATTTAAATCTAAGACCTGATACTATGAAAATTCTAGAAAATAATATCGGAAAGACCCTTTTAGACATTGGCTGAGGCAATGATTTCATAACCAATAACCCAAAAGCAAATGCAATAAAAACAAAGATAAAGAGGTGAGACTTAATTAAACTAAAGAGCTTTTGCATGGCAAAAGAAACAGTCAGCAGAGTAAACAGACAACCCACAGGGCAGGAGAAAAGCTCCACAATCTATACATCTGCCAAAGGACTAATACCCCAAATCTAGAAAGAACTCAAACAAATTAGCAAGAAGAAAACAATGCCATCAACAAATGGGGTAAGGACATGAATAGATAATTATCAAAAGCAGATATACAAATGGCCAACAAATATATGAAAAAATGCTCAATATCACTTATAATCAGGGAAATGCAAATCAAAGCCACAATGCAATACCACCTTACTCCTGCAAGAATGGCTATAATAAAAAATTTTTTTAAAAAAATAGATGTTGGCATGGATGCATTGAAAAAGAAACACTTCTACACTGCTGGTGGGAATGTAAACTAGTACAACCACTATGGAAAACAGTGTGGAGATTCCTTAAAGACCTAAAAGTAGATTTACCATTTGATCCAGCAATCCCACCACTTCGTATCTACCCAGATGAAAAGAAGTCATTATAAGAAACAGATACTTGCACACACGTTTATAGCAGCATGGTTTGCAATTGCAAAAATATGGAACCAGCCCAAATGCCCATCAGTCAATGAGTGGGTAAAGAAAATATGATATACCATGATATACCATGGAATACTACTACTCAGCCATAAAGAAGATTGAAATATTGGCATTTGCAGCTACCTGGATGGAATTAGAGACCATTATTCTAAGTGAAGTAACTCAGGAATGAAACACCAAACATCGTAAGTTTACACTCATACGTGGAAGCTAAGCTATGAGGATGAAAATGCGTAAGAATGATATAATGGACTCTTGGGACTCGAGGGAAAGGGTGAAAGGAGGGTGAGGGATAAAAGTCTATATATTGGGTACAGTGTATACTGCTCGGGTGATGGTTGCACCAATATCTCAGAAATCACCACTAAAAAACTTATTTATGCAACCAAACACCACCTGTTACCCAAAAACCTATTGTAATAAAAATAGTTTATAAAATTAAAAGTGGTTAATATAGTAAGTTTTATGGTGAGTATATTTTACCACAATAAGACTAATTAATTAATTAGTTAAAAATTCTATCACTACTTTTGTTTAGGAAGAGAAGTAATCATTAAACAAGAAATGTCACCACTAATAAAAGAATTTTTCACGGCCGGGCGCGGTGGCTCAAGCCTGTAATCCCAGCACTTTGGGAGGCCGAGACGGGCGGATCACGAGGTCAGGAGATCGAGACCATCCTGGCTAACACGGTGAAACCCCGTCTCTACTAAAAAATACAAAAACTAGCCGGGCGAAGTGGCGGGCGCCTGTGGTCCCAGCTACTCGGGAGGCTGAGGCAGGAGAATGGCGTGAACCCGGGAGGCGGAGCTTGCAGTGAGCTGAGATCCGGCCACCGCACTCCAGCCTGGGCGACAGAGCCAGACTCAGTCTCAAAAAAAAAAAAAAAAAAAAAAAAAAAAAAAAAAAAAGAATTTTTCAAATGATCTGGAATATAAAAATAAAGATATTCAATTTGGGAACTTGGAAAAAAACAATCAATAAACAAATAACCCCATAAAAAAGTGAGCAAGACACATGAACAGATGCTTCTCAGAAGAAGACATAGAAGTATCCAACTAACATACAAAAACAATGCTCATCGTCACTGTAATTATTGGAGAAACAAAAATTAAAACCACCAAGAGATACCATCTCACACCAGTCAGAATGGCTATTACTAAAAAGTTAAAAAATTACAGATGCTGGCAGGACTGCAGAGGAAAGGGAATGCTTATACATATTTGGTGGGAATATCAGTTGGTTCAGTTCTTTGGAAGGCAGTTTGGTGATTTCTCAAAAGAACTAAAAAATGAACTACTATTCCACCTATCAATCCTATTACTGGGTATATACACAATGGAATATAAATCATTCTACCAAGAAGATACATGGATCCATATGTTCATCACAGCACTATTCACAATAAGAAAGACATAGATTCAAACTAGGTATCCATCAACTGTGGACTGTATAAAAAATGTGGTACATATACACAATGGAATATTATGCAGCCAAAAAAGAAGAAAATCATGACCTTTGCAGCAACATTAATGCAGCCTGAGGCAATTATTGTAAGTGGATTAATGCAGAAATTAAAAAAACCAAAGACCACATCTTCTTACTTATAAGTGTAAATTAAACATTGGGTAAACATTGACATAATGATAGGAACAGTAGACACTGGGGGCTACAAGGTGAGGATAAAAGGGAAAGTGTTAATGGTGGAAAACCTATCAGATACTATGCTCACTACCTGGGTAACAGATTCAGTCATACCCCAAACCTCAGCATCATGTAATATACCTTTTTAAAAACCCTGCACATGTATCCCCTGATTCTAAAGTAAAAGTTGAAAGTAACCTAAAAAAAAATAAAATAAAATTAGAACTGTGATCTAACCCAATCATCCCATTAGTGGGTATATATTGAAAGCAAAATATTGTTCTACCTAAAAGACACAAGCACCTGCATGTCCACAGCAGCACTATTCATAATAGGAAAGACATGGAATCAAACTAGATGCCCATCAATGGTGGATTGGATAAAGAAAATGTGGTATTTATACATCACAGAGTACTATGCAGCCATAAAAAAAGAATGAATTCATTCGCAGCAACATGGATGGAGCTGGAGGCCAATATCCTAAGCAAACTAACACAGAAACAGAAAACCAAATACTGCATGTTCTCACTTATAAGTGGGAGCTAAACATTGTGTACACATGGACATCGAGTTTAGAAAAATAGACGCAGGAGACTATAAGCTTGGGGAGAGTTTGAAGTGGGCAATGGTCAAAAACGTACCTATTGGGAGCTATGCTCACTAACTGGGTGACAGGTTCAATTATATGCCAAATCTTAGCATCATGCGGTAGACCTTTGTAGCATACCTGCAAATGTACTCCCTCAATCTAAAATAAAAGTTGAAAATAAAATAAAATTTAAAACCAACAAATTTTTGATACTTATTTGTGGCCAAACATATGATGTATCCTGGAGTAACTTCCATGTGCTGTTGACAATAATGTGTATTGTGCAGCTGTTGAGTGGAATGTTCTGTAAATGTCTATTAGTTCCATTTGGTCTAGAGCAGTGATCCCCAAACATTTTGGCACCAGGGAGTGGTTTCATGGGAGACAATTTTTACACGCAGTGTGTGGTAAGGTGGTTTTGAGATGAAGCTGTTCCACCTTAGATCATCAGGCATTAGTTAGAGTCTCATAAGAAGCACACAACCTAGATCCCTTGCATATTCAGTTCACAAAAGGGTTCACACTCCTATGACAATCTAATGCTGCTGCTGATCTGACAGGAGGCAAAACTTATGTAGTAATGCTTACTCACCTACTACTCACCTTCTGCTGTGCAGCCAGTTTCTAACAGGCCATGGACTGGTATTGGTCCATGGCCTGGGGGTTGGGGATCCCTGGTCTAGAGTATAGTTTATATCTGATTTTTCATTAATTTTGTGCCTAGATAATCATTCCATTGCTGAAAGTGAATGAAGTCCCCAACTATTATTATATTGCAGGCTACCTCTCCATTTATATCTAATATTTGCTTTATATATTTGTGTGCTCCAGTGTTGGGTACATATATATTAGCAATTGTTATATCCTTTTGCTGAATCAACTTCTTTTCATTATATAATGATCTTCTTAACCTCTTTTCCCAGTTGTTGATCTAAAGTGCATTTTACCTGAGTATAAATACTTCTCACTTTTGGTTCCATTTGCATACAATATCATTTTTGATCCCTTCATTTTCAGTCTATATGAACTTTTACAGGTAATATGAGTCTCTCGTGGGCAGCATACAGCTGGGTTATGTTTTTTTTTAAACCTATTCATCCACTTTATATTTTTCAATTGTAGAATTTGATTCATTTACATTTAAGGTTATTATTGGTTGCTAAGGACTAGCTTCGGCCATTTTGTTAAATTATTTGTATCCTTTGTTCCTTTCTTCACTTCTCATTTTTTTTTACATTTATCATTTGGGGATTTTCCATAGTAATAAACTTTGTATTCCTTCCCCTTTCTTATATGTTTATGTGCTGTAATTTGCTTTTAGTGGCTACTATGAGACTTACATGAAAAACCTACGGTTATAATAAATTATTTTAAGTTGATAACAAGTTTGGTCACATAAAAACATTATAGATTTCTTAAAATTCATAACTTTGTATCTCCATTTGCATGTTTTAATATTTTGTGTCCACTTACAACTTATTGTAGCTATAGGTACTATTTAACCTTGTGATTTTAACCTTCATAGAGATTTTGAAAAATTATATTACATTATGATAATGGAGTGTTCTGAATTTGATAATAAATTTACCTTTATTATAGTTCCTTATGGTTTCATGTTAGTAATTATATTTTTACTTCCAGCTGAATCACCCCCTTAAGCATTTAATGTAAATATAATTAATGGTGAGTTTCCTCAACTTTTGTTTGTCTGGTAAAGACTTTATTTCTCCTTCATTTTGGAAGAATAGTTTTGTTGGGTATGGCATTTTTATCTCAATTTATTCCCCAGCACTTGGAATATACCATCCCATTCTCCTTAGCCCTGCAAGCATTCTGCTGACAAGTCTGCTGTTAGTCAGATGGAGATGCTTTTATATGTGACTTGACAATTTTCTGATGTTTCTTTTGTAATTCTTTTTGTCTTAACAGTTTGATCATAACAGGCCTCAGAGATGACCTCTTTGGGTTGAATCTGTTTGGAGTCCTTTGAGCTTCATGGATCTGGATATCCATATCTATTCCAAAATTTGGGAAATTTTCAGCTATTATTTTGTTAAATAAGCTTTCTGTGCTTTTCTCCATCTCTTCTACTGAAATCTCTAGAATGCAGAAGTTCGATTAATAATGTACCACCTATTTCGTAGGTTTTCTTTGCTCTTTTACATTATTTTATTTTTATTCCTTTTGACTGGGCTATTTCAAAACCCATTCCTCAAGTTTAAAACTTCTTTCTTCTGCTGGATCTAGTATACTGTTGAAGCTCTCAGTCTTATTTATTTCATTGGCTGAATTCTTCAGCTCCACAATTTATGTTTGTTTCTTTTCCATTGTATCTATCTCTTTGATCAATTTCTCATTCATACTAAGACTTGTTTTTCTGATTTTGTTGCATTGTGTGTCTCTGTACTCTTCTATATTTCTGAGTTTTCTTGAGTCATTATTTTGAATTACTTTTTTTAAAAAATTAGAAATTTCCATTTTGGGGGGCATCAGTTACCACAAAATTATTGTGTTTCATTGGTAATGTCATATTTCCTTGACTTTTCAAGTGTCTTGTGTCCCTATATTAATACCCATGCATAAGGTGGAATGGTTACCATTTCCACTATTATCAAGTGTCTTTCATGTGGAGATACTTGTACCTGCTGATGTTTCCTAGGGCTTGGTTGGGTAGGGTGTGCTGGCTTTGATTCCAGTGAGTGGAATGGCATAGTCTCTATGCAGTTCCTTCAGCTGTAGTCAACACCAGCAATGCCTTTGTGAGCATCAGTGTCTCTGGTGCTGCTCCACTGTGGGTGGGACATAAGCTGTTCCACATACAGAGGGAGATCACGGCATGTGCATTCATCTGTGTGTTGTTCCATGGGGTATGCCACCAAGCTCTTTTGTGTGCCAAGAGAGCATACAGTTGGTCTTCTGCTTGTCTGCTGTTCCCCTTAGGGCAGGACACCAGGCTGGTTCTCACATCAAGAGAGTGCTCAGCTGGCCCACCAGCTTGTGCACTGCTCCCACATAGGCAAAGCATGAGGGTGCATGGAGCTGGCCTAGCTCTTTGTACTCAGCTTCTGTATCGTGCACAGCACTAACTATTCTCTGGGTTTGGGGGTGGGGGTGGGTTCAATGTGCCTTGTGTATTTGGCTGCTAGATTTGCAGCTGTTTTGCTGGAGCCAGGCTTTGAGTAGCCAGGGTTAGGGTATGGTAGACACTGGAATGGGGTAGACGGAAGACCTCCTAGGCAGCTTGTTCCCAAGGGGAATGAGCCATAACAGTTTGGCTGAGTAATGGTGCACTACCAGGCATGAGCATGCTGTAATGACGCAAAACCTCAGGCATGGAGGGATGCAGTGGTTACTGCCCTCATGAGCAAGACACAATATAGCAGTGGCTCCAGTTATAAGACGGCACTGTGCAGCAGCAGCTTAGGTCAAATAAGAAAGGGGGCAAATGTCAGCTCTTCCTTTAACAATGCAGTTGTGTAAAATCCTGGCATCTTCCCAAACTTGGCTCAACATCTGTGAGGACTGCAGGATTCTTCAGCAGGAAGGACTGCAGATGTCCATGATCTTAATAGGGGCTGTTAGAAACCTCCTTCTCCCTTTTTGATGCAGAGGGAAGTCCCCCTTAGTTCTGAGTGAATCCCATTTGAGGAGATAAGGTAGCAGCAGCAGAGTGCTTTGCTTCCTTGTGCATGAAGCCATCCTAAGCCTACATGTTCCACAGAGTCTCTGCTACTCCTTTGCTGTGCTCTAGCATTCATTTTCAAATAATAGAGTTAAAATGTAGCGGTTTATTCACTGTTTTTGTCCTTATTTTATGAGAGGGACAAGTATAAAGAGCTTCTAAACAGTCTTGCTGATATCAATCCTTTCTAAAAAATTTTAACTTTTTATTTATTCTTTACTAACTGTGTGTAGCAGTAAAGAATATAATGGCCGGGCGCGGTGGCTCACGCCTGTAATCCCAGCACTTTGGGAGGCCGAGGCGGGCGGATCACAAGGTCAGGAGATCGAGACCACGGTGAAACCTCGTCTCTACTAAAAATACAAAAAAATTAGCCGGGCGCGGTTGTGGGCGCCTGTAGTCCCAGCTACTCGGGAGGCTGAGGCAGGAGAATGGCGGGAACCCGGGAGGCGGAGCTTGCAGTGAGCTGAGATCCGGCCACTGCACTCCAGCCTGGGCGACAGAGCGAGACTCCGTCTCACAAAAAAAAAAAAAAAAAAAAAGAATATAATGACTAGCAGTGCAATTTAGTGTCACTGTCTTGTTCATGCTAATGTGCAGCCACTTTGGATAACATTGCTTTTGAAACATGACTACAAATGTCAACATAATGAAAAGGGTCAATTATATCTTAGCATTATTGTAAAATAATTTTGACTTCATGGACCCTTGGACACATTCTAAGTTAACCTTAGATGCTGACATTTTGCACTTTCCTTTATAATAATCAACATCTTAACTGAATATATTATTACTTATATATGCTGTGTATGATATATTTCAATGTTTAAAATGTAATGCAAGGTCATTGTGTATGAGTTTATACAACACACAGATAAATATAGGAAAAAGTCATTTGACACACAACCCCATGAACATCTGAGCTAGCAAAGAGAACTGCCTGGAGAGTTTGCAGACACAGAACTCCAGCCTGTATGGAGTCCAGAGGTTTTGTGTAGAAATGACTGCAATGGAGCACAGTCATGGCTGCCAACTCCCCAAAGATTGCCATATTCCTCCAGGCTGCTCTAGCCTTTGTTGGAACTGAAAAGAACATGGCTGTGTTGCCTGTGGGACAGGGCCAGTCTGATCTGAGCTCCCGCTTATCTGCCAGCCTCTGCCAGGGTCCTGCCTAGCTACACCCACTTGCAGTGCAGCCTCCACTGTTTACCAGCATCCACTGCCATCGATCCCTCAGTGGCAAGCCCTGCTTAACTGTTGGAGTGCTTTTGCAGACAGACTTCCAGCAGCACATGACCACCCACAGCTTTCCCTTGTGGGTGTATTGCCCACAGCCTCCCCTCATCACCCTGCCAGCATGCACATGCGTATGGAAAACACACCACCCTGCTGGCATGAGCAAGCTTTGGGACCCCTGCTGCCCCATTGATGTGCACCCATGTTGGGAATGACCATCAGCCCACTGGAGTACCTTTGCTAGCAGTGTCTGTCAGTGTTGTTGCCAATGGGCTGGGAACACATTGGCCCCTCCAGGGCAACAGATATTTAACCCCCAAGGGGCAAGAGAATAAAGCTGTGGACTAGGTCCCAGTTCACCAGGACTAGAGCATGTAGCCCAGGAGTGCTGAGCTGAGCCTTAGCCCCTGAAAGCATCTGAAAATGATGCCAATCAACTAAACCTAACTTATACCAGTCAAACCTTCAAGAATATCAAAGAAAAAGAAAAGCAAAAGCCTCATCCAAAAGGGAGCAACTCCAAAGACTAAAGGAACATTAGTCCACACAGATGAAAAAAAAAAAAAAAAGAAAGAAAGAAATAGTGCAAGAACTCTGGCAACATTAGAAGTTACAGTGTCTTCTTACCTCCAAACAACGGCACCAATGGTTCTTAATCAAACTGTAATGGCTGAAATTACACACATAGAAATTAGAATCCAGATGGCAAGGAAGTTCATCAACATACAAGAGAAGGTTGAAAAACATAAAAGGGACACAGTAAAATAGTTCAAGAGTTGATAGATAGCTGCCATTTTAAGAAAAATACAAACTGATCTGAAAATGAAAAATTCACTACAGGAAATTCAAAGTGCAATTGGAAGCATTAATAACAGAACAGACCAACCTGAGGAAAAAATATCGGCACTCAGAAACTTCTCCTTTGATTCAACATAGGAGAACGATGGTAAATAATAGAGAAAAAATGAACAAAAGCTCCAAAAAATGCAGGATTCTGTAAAAAGACAGAACCTCAGACTCAATGGCATTCCTGAAAGAGATAGAGAGAGCAAGCAATGTGGAAGAAATATTGGAGTATACTGTCCATAAAAACATTCCCAGTGTTGCTAGAGAGATCAGCATGCAAATATAGGAAATGCAGAGAACCCCTGCAAGATACTACATGAGACAACCATGCCAAAAGCACAGAGTCATCAGATTCTTCAAAGTCAATGTGAAAGAAAAAATTTTAACGGCAGCTAGAGAGAGGGAGCATGTCGCCTACAAAGGGAACTCATTAAGGCTAACAGCAGAACTTTCAGCAGAAGCCTTATAAGCCAGAAGAGAGTGGAGGCCTATAATCAGCATCCCTATACAAAAGAAATTCCAACCATGCATGTCATATTCTGCCAAACTAACTTCATAAGTGAAAGAGAAATAAAATCTTTTTCAGACAAGCAAATGCTAACAAAATTTGTTAATATCAGACCTGCCTTGCAAGGGGTCCTTAAGTGATACCTACAGCCGCAAAAACATACAGAAACAACCACACAGTAAAAGTGGGAAACTTCAACATTCCATTGACAAGTTAAACAGATAATCAAAGTAAAAAACTAACCAAGGTATTCTGGACTAAATCTTGATACTTGATCAATTGGACCTAATAGATATCTACAGAATACTCCAACCAACAGTCAAATATACATTTTTCTCATCTGTATATAGCATATATTCTAAGCTCAATCACATGCTCCATCATAAAACACATCTGAACTAATTTTACAAAATGTATAATAACAACTATACTCATAGACCACAGTGCAATAAAAATAGAAATCAATACCAAGACAATCTCTCAAAACCACATAATTACATGGAAAATAAACAACATGCTCCTGAATGACTTTTTGGTTAAGATGGAAAGTAAAGCAGTAATCAAAAAAACTTTTTGAAATTAATGAAATCAGAGTCAATACATACCAGAATCTTGGGACACAGGGAAAACCTGTTAAGAGGAAAGTGGGGAGTGCTGAACACCTACATCAAGAAATTAGAAAAATCTCAAATTAATACCCTAACATTACACGTGGTGGAACTAGAGAAGCAAGAGAGACTCTAAAGTTACTATTTAAAAAGAAATAACTAAAATTAAAGAAGAGCTGAACAAAATCTAGATTGCAAAATCCATACAAAAATAAAAAAAAAAAAAACACAAAAGCTGAATCATTGGAAGAATCAACAAGGCTAAAATACTAGGGGATATATTAGCAAAAAAAAAAAGGAGATGATCCAAATAAGCACAAGCAGAAGTGATGAAGATTATGTTGCATGTGACCACACAGAAACACAAAAAATCCGCAGAGACTATTACAAACACCTCTCTGCACACAACCTAGAAAACCTAGAAGAAATGAATACATTCCTGGAAACTTACAATCTCCCAAGATTGAACTAGAAAGAAACCGAAACCCTGAAAAGACCAATAATGCATTCCAAAATTAAATCAGTAATTTAAAAACTACCAAGAAAAAAGCCCTGCACCAAATGGATTCATAGCCAAATTCTGCCAGATGTACAAAGAAAATCTGATACCCATACTACTTAAATTATTCCAAAAAGTCAAGAAG
The DNA here is from genome assembly GCF_003255815.1 of Theropithecus gelada. NCBI lineage: Eukaryota > Metazoa > Chordata > Mammalia > Primates > Cercopithecidae > Theropithecus > Theropithecus gelada. The sequence continues at coordinate 2,079,473 of NC_037689.1, forward strand.
GAGGGACTCTTCATTAACTCATTCTGTGAAGCATGAATCATTCTGACACCGAAGCCCACAAAAAAAGAAAAAACCTACAGGCCGACATCTATGATGAACATAAATGCAAAAATCCTCAACAACATACTAGCAAATGAAATTCTGAAGCATATAAAAAATTAGCTTTATTTCTGTGGTGCAGAAATTGCTCAACATATGCAAATCAATGAATGTGATTAACCACATAAACAGTTTTCCTTCAAAAAATATATGACTATCTGCTGCACCAGCTATGGGCTCTCAGCATTGTTTCCTTTTCCTCCGCTGGAGCAGCTATGGTGGCGGTGAAAACCCTGAACGCCAAGACCAAGGTGGCCCGAGCGCAGGCGGCCCTGGTGGTCAACATCAGCGCCGCGCGGGGTCTGCAGGACGTGCCAAGGACCAACCTGGCACCCAAAGGCACCGTGAAGATGCTCGTTTCTGGCGCTGGAGACATCGAACTTACTAAAGACGGCAATGTGCTGCTTCACGAAATGCAAGTTCAACATCCAACAGCTTCCTTAATAGCAAAGGTAGCAACAGGCCAGGATGATATAACTGGTGATGCTACGACTTCCAATGTGCCTAATCATTGGAGAGCTAACGAAACAGGCGGATCTCTACATTTCTGAAGGCCTTCATCCCTGAATAACCGCTGAAGGATTTGAAGCTGCAAAGGAAAAGGCCCTTCAGTTTTTGGAAGAAGTCAAAGTAAGCAGAGAGATGGACAGGGAAGCACTTATAGATGTGGCCAGAACACCTCTTGGTACTAAAGTTCATCCTGAACTTGTAGATGTCTTAGCAGAGGCTGTAGTGGACTCCATTGTGGCCATTAAAAAACAAGATGAACCTATTGATCTCTTCATGATTGAGATCATGGAGATGAAACATAAATCTGAAACTGATACAAGCTTAATCAGAGGGCTTGTTTTGGACCACGGAGCAGGGCATCCTGATATGAAGAAAAGGGTGGAGGATGCATACGTCCTCACCTGTAACGTATCATTAGAGTATGAAAAAACAGAAGTGAATTCTGGATCTTTTTTTTACAAAAGTGCAGAAGAGAGAGAGAAAAACTCCTAAAAGCTTAAAGAAAATTCATTGAAGATAGAGTAAAAAAAAAAAAAAAAAAAAAAAAACTGAAAAGGAAAGTCTGTGGTGATTCAGATAAAGGATTTGTTGTTATTAATCAAAAGGGGATTGACCCCTTTTCCTTAGATGCTCTTTCAAAAGAAGGCATAGGGGAGCGGAGCAAGATGGCCGAATAGGAACAGCTCCAGTCTCCAACTCCCGGCATGAGCGACACAGAAGACAGGTGATTTCTGCATTTTCAACTGAGGTACTGGGTTTATCTCACTGGGAGTGCCTGACAATCAGTGCTGGTCAGCTGCTGCAGCTGGACCAGAAAAACCTGAAGCAGGGGGAGGCATTGCCTCACCTGGGAAGCACAAGGGGGAAGGGAATCCCTTTTCCTAGCCATGGGAACTGAGACACACAACACCTGGAAAATCGGGTAACTCCCACACCAATACTGCACTCTACCAAGGATCTTAGTAAACGGGTACACCAGGAGACTATATCCCAAACCTGGCCAGGAGGGTCCCACGCCCACGGAGCCTCCATCATTACCAGCACAGCGGTCTGCGATTTCGCTGCAAGGCAGCAGCCAGGCTGGGGGAGGGGCGCCCACCATTGCTGAGGCTTAAGTAGATAAACAAAGCGGATGGGAAGCTCGAACTGGGTGGAGCTCACAGCAGCTCAAGGAGTCCTGCCTGTCTCTGTAGACTCCACCTCTGGGGACAGGGCACAGCTACACAACAACAACAACAACAAAAAGCAGCTGAAACCTCTGCAGACGCAAACAACTCTGTCAGACAGCTTTGAAGTGAGCAGTGGATCTCCCAACACGGAGGTTGAGATCTGAGAACGGACAGACTACCTGCTCAAGTGGGTCCCTGACCCCTGAGTAGCCTAACTGGGAGACATCCCCCACTAGGGGCAGACTGACACCCCACACCTCACACGGTGGAGTACACCCCTGAGAGGAAGCTTCCAAAGCAAGAATCAGACAACTACACTCGCTATTCAGCAATATTCTATCTTCTGCAGCGTCTGCTGCTGATACCCAGGCAAACAGGGTCTGGAGTGGACCTCGAGCAATCTCCAACAGGCCTACAGCTGAGGGTCCTGACTGTTAGAAGGAAAATTATCAAACAGGAAGGACACCCACACCAAAACTCCATCAGTACGTCACCATGTTCAAAGACCAGAGGCAGATAAAACCACACAGATGGGGAAAAAGCAGGGCAGAAAAGCTGGAAATTCAAAAAATAAGAGTGCATCGCCCCCTGCAAAGGAACGCAGCTCATCGCCAGCAACGGATCAAAGCTGGACGGAGAATGACTTTGACGAGATGAGAGAAGAAGGCTCCAGTCCATCAAACTTCTCAGAGCTAAAGGAGGAATTACGTAGCCAGCGCAAAGAAACTAAAAATCTTGAAAAAAAAGTGGAAGAATTGATAGCTACAGTAATTAATGCAGAGAAGGTCATAAACGAAATGAAAGAGATGAAAACCATGACACGAGAAATACGTGAAAAATGCACAAGATTCAGTAACCGACTCGATCAACTGGAAGAAAGAGTATCAACGATTGAGGATCAAATGAATGAAATGAAGCGAGAAGAGAAACCAAAAGAAAAAAGAAGAAAAAGAAATGAAGAAAGCCTGCAAGAAGTATGGGATTATGTAAAAAGACCAAATCTACGTCTGATTGGGGTGCCTGAAAGTGAGGGGGAAAATGGAACCAAGTTAGAAAACACTCTTCAGGATATCATGCAGGAGAACTTCCCCAACCTAGTAGGGCAGGCCAACATTCAAATCCAGGAAATACAGAGAACGCCACAAAGATACTCCTCGAGAAGAGCAACTCCAAGACACATAATTGCCAGATTCACCAAAGTTGAAATGAAGGAAAAAATCTTAAGGGCAGCCAGAGAAAAAGGTCAGGTTACACACAAAGGGAAGCCCATCAGACTAACAGCAGATCTCTCCGCAGAAACTTTACAAGCCAGAAGAGAGTGGGGGCCAATATTCAAAATTCTTTTTTTTTTTTTTTTTTTTTTTT
>NC_037689.1:2082715-2126320 GCF_003255815.1 Theropithecus gelada
TTTTTTTTTTTTTTTTTTTTTTTTTTTTTTTTTTTTGTTTTTTGTTTTTTGTTTTTTTGAGACGGAGTCTCGCTCTGTCGCCCAGGCTGGAGTGCAGTGGCCGGATCTGAGCTCACTGCAAGCTCCGCCTCCCGGGTTTACGCCATTCTCCTGCCTCAGCCTCCCGAGTAGCTGGGACTACAGGCGCCCGCCGCCTCGCCCGGCTAGTTTTTTGTATTTTTTAGTAGAGACGGGGTTTCACCGTGTTCGCCAGGATGGTCTCGATCTCCTGACCTTGTGATCCGCCCATCTCGGCCTCCCAAAGTGCTGGGATTACAGGCTTGAGCCACCGCGCCCGGCCCAAAATTCTTAAAGAAAAGAATTTTCAACCCAGAATTTCATATCCAGCCAAACTAAGTTTCATCAGTGAAGGAGAAATAAAATCCTTTACAGATAAGCAAATGCTTAGAGATTTTGTCACCACCAGGCCTGCCTTACAAGAGACCCTGAAGGAAGCACTAAACATGGAAAGGAACAACCGGTACCAGCCATTGCAAAAACATGCCACAATGTAAAGACCATCGAGGCTAGGAAGAAACTGCATCAACTAACGAGCAAAATAACCAGTTAATATCATAATGGCAGGATCAAGTTCACACATAGCAATATTAACATTAAATGTAAATGGACTAAATGCTCCAATTAAAAGACACAGACTGGCAAACTGGATAAAGAGTCAAGACCCATCAGGCTGCTGTATTCAGGAGACGCATCTCACATGCAGAGACATACATAGGCTCAAAATACAGGGATGGAGGAAGATCTACCAAGCAAATGGAGAATAAAAAAAAGCAGGGGTTGCAATACTAGTCTCTGATGAAACAGACTTTAAACCATCAAACATCAAAAGAGACAAAGAAGGCCATTACATAATGGTAAAGGGATCAATTCAACAGGAAGGGCTAACTATCCTAAAAATATATATGCACCCAATACAGGAGCACCCACATTCATAAAGCAAGTCCTTAGAGACTTACAAAGAGACTTAGACTCCCATACAATAATAATGGGAGACTTCAACACCCCACTGTCAACATTAGACAGATTAAAGAGACAGAAAGTTAACAAGGATATCCAGAAATTGAACTCATCTCTGCAGCAAGCAGACCTAATAGACATCTACAGAACTCTCCACCCCAAATCAATAGAATACACATTCTATTCAGCACCGCATCGCACTTATTCCAAAGTTGACCACATAATTGGAAGTAAAGCACTTCTCAGCAAATGTACAAGAACAGAAATTATAACAAACTGTCTCTGAGACCACAGTGCAATCAAACTAGAACTCAGGACTAAGAAACTCAATGAAAACCGCTCAACTACATGGAAACTGAATAACCTGCTCCTGAATGACTACTGGGTACATAACGAAATGAAGGCAGAAATAAAGATGTTCTTTGAAACCAATGAGAACAAAGATACAACATACCAGAATCTCTGGGACACATTTAAAGCAGTGTGTAGAGGGAAATTTATAGCACTAAATGCTCACAAGAGAAAGCAGGAAAGATCTAAAATTGACACTCTAACATCGCAATTAAAAGAACTAGAGAAGCAAGAGCAAACACATTCAAAAGCTAGCAGGAGGCAAGAAATAACTAAGATCAGAGCAGAACTGAAGAAGATAGAGACACAAAACACCCTCCAAAAAATCAATGAATCCAGGAGTTGGTTTTTTGAAAAGGTCAACAAAATTGATAGACCACTAGCAAGACTAATAAAGAAGAAAAGAGAGAAGAATCAAATAGACACAATAAAAAATGATAAAGGGGATATCACCAACGACCCCACAGAAATACAAACTACCATCAGAGAATACTATAAATACCTCTAAGCAAATAAACTAGAAAATCTAGAAGAAATGGGTAATTTCCTGCACACTTACACTCTCCCAAGACTAAACCAGGAAGAACCTGAATTCCTGAATAGACCAATAGCAGGCTCTGAAATTGAGGCAATAATTAATAGCCTACCAACCAAAAAATGTCCAGGACCATATGGATTCACAGCTGAATTCTACCAGAAGTACAAGGAGGAGCTAGTACCATTCCTTCTGAAACTATTCCAATCAATAGAAAAAGAGGGAATCCTCCCTAACTCATTTTATGAGGCCAACATCATCCTGATACCAAAGCCTGGCAGAGACACAACAAAAAAAGAGAATTTTAGACCAATATCCCTGATGAACATCGATGCAAAAATCCTCAATAAAATACTGGCAAACCGGATCCAGCAGCACATCAAAAAGCTTATCCACCATGATCAAGTGGGCTTCATCCCTGGGATGCAAGGCTGGGTCAATATACACAAATGAATAAACATAATCCAGCATATAAACAGAACCAAAGACAAAAACCACATGATTATCTCAATAGATGCAGAAAAGGCCTTTGACAAAATTCAACAGCCCTTCATCCTAAAAATGTTCAATAAATTCGGTATTGATGGAACGTATCTCAAAATCATAAGAGCTATTTATGACAAACCCACAACCAATATCATACTGAATGGGCAAAAACTGGAAAAATTCCCTTTGAAAACTGGCACAAGACAGGGATGCCCTCTCTCACCACTCCTGTTCAACATAGTGTTGGAAGTTCTTGCTAGGGCAATCAGGCAAGAGAAAGAAATCAAGGGTATTCAGTTAGGAAAAGATGAAGTCAAATTGTCCCTGTTTGCAGATGACATGATTGTATATTTGGAAAACCCCATTGTCTCAGCCCAAAATCTCCTTAAGCTGATAAGCAACTTCAGCAAAGTCTCAGGATACAAAATTAATGTGCAAAAATCACAAGCATTCTTATACATCAGTAACAGACAAACAGAGAGCCAAATCATGAATGAACTTCCATTCACAATTGCTTCAAAGAGAATAAAATACCTAGGAATCCAACTTACTAGGGATGTAAAGGAGCTCTTCAGGGAGAACTACAAACCACTGCTCAGTGAAATAAAAGAGGACACAAACAAATGGAAGAACATACCATGCTCATGGATAGGAAGCATCAGTATCGTGAAAATGGCCATACTGCCCAAGGTTATTTATAGATTCAATGCCATCCCCATCAAGCTACCAATGAGTTTCTTCACAGAATTGGAAAAAACAGCTTTCAAGTTCATATGGAACGAAAAAAGAGCCCGCATCTCCAAGACAATCCTAAGTCAAAAGACCAAAGCTGGAGGCATCACGCTACCTGACTTCAAACTATACTACAAGGCTACAGTAACCAAAACAGCATGGTACTGGTACCAAAACAGTGATATAGACCAATGGAACAGAACAGAGTCCTCAGAAATAATACCACACATCTACAGCCATCTGATCTTTGACAAACCTGAGAGAAACAAGAAATGGGGAAAGGATTCCCTATTTAATAAATGGTGCTGGGAAAATTGGCTATCCATAAGTAGAAAGCTGAAACTGGATCCTTTCCTTACTCCTTATGCGAAAATTAATTCAAGACGGATTAGGGACTTAAATGTTAGACCTGATACCATAAAAACCCTAGAAGAAAACCTAGGGTTTCCATGGAATGGTATTCCATTCAGGACATAGGCATGGACAAGGACTTCAAGTCTGAAACACCAAAAGCAACGGCAGCAAAAGCCTAAATTGACAAATGGGATCTCATTAAACTAAAGAGCTTCTGCACAGCAAAAGAAACTACCATCAGAGTGAACAGGCAACCTACAGAATGGGAGAAAATTTTTGCAATCTACTCATCTGACAAAGGGCTAATATCTAGAACCTACAAAGAACTCAAACAAATTTACAAGAAAAAAACAAACAACCCCATCCAAAAGTGGGCAAAGGATATGAACAGACATTTCTCAAAAGAAGACATTCATACAGCCAACAGACACATGAAAAAATGCTCATCATCACTGGCCATCAGAGAAATGCAAATCAAAACCACAATGAGATACCATCTCACACCAGTTAGAATGGCGATCATTCTAAAGTCAGGAAACAACAGGTGCTGGAGAGGATATGGAGAAATAGGAACACTTTTACACTGTTGGTGGGATTGTAAACTAGTTCAACCATTATGGAAAACAGTATGGCAATTCCTCAAGGATCTAGAACTAGATGTACCATATGACCCAGCCATCCCATTACTGGGTATATACCCAAAGGATTATAAATCATGCTGCTATAAAGACACATGCACACGTATGTTTATTGCGGCACTGTTCACAATAGCAAAGACTTGGAATCAACCCAAATGTCCATCAGTGACAGATTGGATTAAGAAAATGTGGCACATATACACCATGGAATACTATGCAGCCATAAAAAAGGATGAGTTTGTGTCCTTTGTAGGGACATGGATGCAGCTGGAAACCATCATTCTTAGCAAACTATCACAAGAACAGAAAACCAAACACCGCATGTTCTCACTCATAGGTGGGAACTGAACAATGAGATCACTTGGACTCAGGAAGGGGAACATCACACACCGGGGCCTATCATGGGGAGGGGGGAGGGGGGAGAGATTGCATTGGGAGTTATACCTGATGTAAATGACGAGTTGATGGGTGCAGCGCACCAACAAGGCACAAGTATACATATGTAACAAACCTGCACGTTATGCACATGTACCCTACAACTTACAGTATAATAATAATAAATTAATTAAAAAAAAAAAGACACATGCACATGTATGTTTATTGCGACACTATTCACAATAGCAAAGACTTGGAATCAACCCAAATGTCCATCAGTGACAGACCGGATTAAGAAAATGTGGCACATATACACCATGGAATACTATGCAGCCATAAAAAAGGATGAGTTTGTGTCCTTTGTAGGGACATGGATGCAACTGGAAACCATGATTCTCAGCAAACTATCGCAAGAACAGAAAACCAAACACCGCATGTTCTCACTCATAGGTGGGAACTGAACAATGAGATCACTTGGACTCGGGAAGGGGAACATCACACACTGGGGCCTATCACGCGGAGGGGGGAGGGGGGAGGGATTGCATTGGGATTTATACCTGATGTGAATGACGAGTTGATGGGTGCTGACGAGTTGATGGGTGCAGCACGCCAACATGGCACAGGTATACATATGTAACAAATCTGCACATTATCCACATGTACCCTAGAACTTAAAGTATAATAAAAAAAAATAAAATGAAATGAAAAAAAGAAGGCATACTTGCTCTGCGTATAGCTAAAAGGAGAAATATGGCGAGGCTGACTCTTGCTTGTGGTGGGGTAGCCCTGGATTATTTTGACAACCTAAGTCCTGGCTGCTTGGGACCTGCAGGACTTGTATATAAGTATACATTGGAAGAAGAGAAGTTCACCTTTATTGAGAAATGTAACCACCCTCGTTCTGTCACTTTATTGATCAAAGGAGCAAATAAGCACACACTCACTCAGATCAAAGATGCAGTGAGGGATGGCTTGAGGGCTGTCAAAAATGCTATTGATGATGGCTGTGTGGTTCCAGGTGCTGGTGCTGTGGAAGTGGCTATGGCAGAAGCCCTGATTAAATGTAAGCCCAGTGTAAATGGCAGGGCACAGCTTGGAGTCCAAGCATTTGCTGATGCGTTGCTCATTATTCCCAAGGTTCTTGCTCTGAACTCTGGTTTTGACCTTCAGGAAACATTAGCTTAAATTCAAGCTGAACATTCAGAATCAGGTGAGCTTGTGGGTGTGGACCTGAACACAGGTGAGCCAATAGTAGCAGCAGAAGTACGCGTATGGGATAACTATTTTGTAAAGAAGCAGCTTCTTCACTCCTGCACTGTGATCGCCACCAACATTCTCTTGGTTGATGAGATCATGAGAGCTGGAATGTCTTCTCTGAAAGGTTGAATTGAAGCTTCCTCTGTATCTGAGTCTTGACGACTCTGCAAAGTGATCCTGAGGAATACAGCTGTGGAATTTTTGTTCAAGCTTCAAATGGATTTTTCCCATATGAAAAAGGAGGGAACGCTGGCATCTGTTGAAATTTGGAAGTTCTGAAATTACAGTATTTTTTAAAATTGCACTGAAGCGTATACACATAAAGCAGGTCTTTTACCCAGTGAACAGGATGTTTTGCTTTAGCAGCAGTGACATAAATTCCTTGTTAGATAAAATACATCCATCCATCTGTCTATCTATCTATCTATCTATCTATCTATCTATCTATCTATCTAATGTTATCTCAATGAATGCAGAAAAGACTTTTCATAAAATTCATCATACCTCCAATGTTAAAAATCCTCTAAAAACTAGGCACCATGGAACATACCTCAAAATAATAAGAACCATCATTGAAAAAGTAACAGCCAATGTTATCCTAAATTGACTAAAGCTTGAAGTGTTCCCCTAGAGAACTGGAAAAACACAAGGGTGCCCACCCTCATCACTCCTATTCAACATAGTGCTAGGAAGTCCTAGCCAGAGCAATCAGGCAAGAATAAGAAAAAAAGGAACCCAAATAAAAGAAAGGAAGTCATTATATTTATCTTTACAGATTATATAGTCTTATATATAGAAAGTCCTAAACACTGTGCCAAAAGACTCCTAGAATTGATAAACTCCTTCATTAGAGTTTCAGGATACAAAATCAATGCACAAAAATCAGTAGCACTTTTATACACCAATAACGTTCATGCTGACAGTCAAATGAAGAATGTAATATATTTATGATAGCCACAAAGAGAATAAAATACCTAGGAATATAGCTAACCAGGGAGGTGAAAGTTTTTGAGTTTGAGAATTATACAACTTTGCTAAAATAAATCAGAGATGACAAAAAAGTAAAACATTCTATGCCCATGAATTTGAAGAATTAATATTGTTAAAATGGTCATACTTCCCAAAGCCGTTTACAGATTCCTTGCTATCCCCATCAAATTATCAATGTGATTTATTGCAGAATTAGAAGAATCTATTCTAAAATTCATATGGAACCAAGAAAAGTCCAAATAGCCAAAGCAATTTTAAGCAAAGAGAACAAAGCTGGAGGCATCACATTATTCAACTTCAAATTACACTATAAGGCTGCAGTAACCAAGCACTATCATATTGTTACAAAACCAGACACCTAGACCACTGGAACAGGATAGAGAACCCAGAAATAAAGCTTCAAATCTACAAATAACCTGTTCTTCCACAAAGTTGACAATAACAAGTAATGGGGAATGAGGTGCCTATCAATAAATGGTGTTTAGATAACTGGCTAGTCATGTGCAAAATACATTTCACCATATTAAAACTTAACTCAAGATTGATTAAAGACATATGTAAGATTAAACTTATAAACATCCTAGAAGAAAATCTAGAAAACAACATCTGGACATCATCCTTTGGAAGGAATTTATAACTAAGTACCCAAAAGCAATTGCAACAAAAAGAAAATTTGACAAGTAGGATATAATTAAGTGAAAGAGCTTTTGCACAGAAAAAGAAACCATCAACAGAGTAAATAGAAAACTTCTAGAATGAGAGAAAATATTTGCAAACTCTATATCTGACAAAGGTCTCATATACAGTTCTGGGATACATATGCAGAACATGCAGGTTTGTTACATAGGTATACACGTGCCCTGGTGGTTTGCTGCACCCATCAACCCATCATCTACATTAGGTATTTCTCCTAATCCTATCCCTCCCCTAGCCTCCCACCCACCAACAGGCCCCGGTGTGTGATGTTCCTCTCCCTGTGTCCATGTGTTCTCATTGTTCAATTCCCACTTATGAGTGAGAACATGCAGTGTTTAGTTTTCTGTTTTTGTGTTATTTTGCTGAGAATGATGGTTTCCAGCTTCATCCATGTCCCTGCAAAGGACATGAACTCATCTTTTTTTGTGGCTGCATAGTATTCCATGGTGTATATGTGCCACATTTTCTTTATCCCCTGTTCTTAAAATAAATTTTGAAAAAAAAAAATCAAACTCTAGGGTCAAGAACAAAGAAAGGACCATAAAATCAGTAAGATGAAGCAAATAACTTATGAAGAGCTCTGATAGTCTGGAAGCAAACTTCTCAAAGGAAACCTTACAGACAAGGGGAGAGTGGGATTCTATCTTCAAAATAATGAAGGAAAAAAAAAGCTTTGAACTTAGAATATTGTGCCTACCAGAGTTTCCTTCAAACATGAAAAAAATAATGAGTTTTCCAGACAAACAAAGATGAGGGATTTCATAACCACTAGAACTATTGTATAAGAAACACTAAAGGGAATTGTGCAATCTGAGAGAAAAGGACGCATTTTATCCAATGGCTGCAAAATACACAACCTTCTCATCGTTTCATGGAACATTCTCCAAGACAGAACACATATTGGGCTACAAAGCAAGTCTTAGAATTTTTTTTAAAAAATAAATATAATAACAAGTATCTTCTTTTACCTCAATTAAATAATACTGGCAATTGATAACAAGCAGAATTTTGGAGACTAAGCAAATACATGAAAATTAAATAGCATGCTGTGGAGCAAACAATAAGTAAATAAAGAAATTAAGGAAAAAATCTTAATTTCTTGACAGAAAAATAAAATGGAAACATATCAAAACCTATGGGATACATTAGTAGTTGTACTGAGAGGAAAGTTTATAGCAATAAATGCATACATCAAAAAAGTAGAAAGACTTTATAAACAAACACATTCTGCACCTTTGAGAACTAGAAAAGCAACAACATGCCAAACCTTAAATTAATAGAAAGGAAGAAAGAAGTTATTATGAACAACTATATGCCAGTAATTTTGAGAAACTAAAAAAAAATTATTTACATATATAACCTAACATGAGTGAGCCATGGAAAAATAAAAAATCTTAGCAAACTAATTATGAGTAATGAGACAGAAGCAGTAACCTGATGGTTTCACTGCTGAATTCTATCAAATATTTAAGAAAGAACTAATTATAATACTACCCAAATTATCCAAAAAATTATGGAGAAGGGAGGGAGAGACTGGATAAAGAAAATGTGGTACATATACACCATGGAATACTATGTAGCCATAAAAAGGAACAAGATCATGTCCTTTGCGGGAACATGGATGAAGCTGGAAGCCATCATCCTCAACAAACTAACACAGGGACAGAAAACCAAGCACTGCATGTTCTTACTCATAAGTGGGAGTTGGACAATGAGAACACATGGACACAGGGAGGGGAACAACACACACCGGGGCTACTCGGTGGGTGGGGGTGAGGAGAGAAAGAGCATTAGGAAAAATAGCTAATGCAAGTGGGTCTCAAAACCTAGAAGACAGGTTGATAGGTGCAGCAAACCACCATGGCACACCTATACCTATGTAACAAACCTATACATTCTGCACTTGTATCCTGGAACTTAAAATAAAATTAAGAAAATTTAAAAACAAGAAAACAATTTTTAGAAATGGTTTATGAATTATCTGATAAAGAATTCAAAATAGCCATCTTAAAAATGCTCAGTAACTAAAAGAGAAAACAGACAAAATGAGAATATCAACAAAGAGAGAGAACCTATTTTAAAAAACTAAGTTCTGAGGCTGAAGAATAGAATAACGGAATTGCAAAATTTGGTAGAGGGGTACAAAAGCAGACTAGATCAAGCAGAACAAATAATTAGCAAACCTGAAAATAGGTCATTTAAAATTTTCATCTCAGAGTGGCAAGAAAGAAACAAATGAAAGAAAGTGAAGAGAGTCTAAGAGACTCATGTGACACCATCAACTGGACAAATGTATGCATATGAAACACCCATAAAAGAGTGAAAGGGAAGAGGAATTATTTGAAGAAAGAAGGCCAAAAACTTCTCAATTTTGAGGAAAGTTACATAAAAATGGGAAAAGCTAAAAAATTAAACTCCAACTAAGATAAACCCAAGCAGACTCATACCAAGACAAATTATAATCAAATAGTCAAAAATCACAGATAAAGAGAGAATCTTATAGGTAGCAGGAGAAAAGCTACTCACTGTGCAGAAAGAAGTTTCCATAAGACTATCACCATATTTCCCAGCAGAAACCTTACAGTACAGAAGGGACTGGAATGATATATTCAAAGGGCAGAGAAAAAAAAAAAACCCTGAGAAATAAGAACACTAGGTTCAGCAAAACAGTTCTTCAAAACTGAAGAAAAAATTAAGACTTTCCAAGACAAACATAAACTGAGGTTTTTCATTCCCTTTACACCTGTCATCAAGAATTGCCAAAGGGAGTCCTTCAAGTTGAAATCAAAAGACACTTGTTAGCAACATAAAACCATAAATAACCAACAAAGATCTCAGGCAGACGTAAATATGCAGACAGATATTAACTCCTGTGATACTATAATATTGGTGTATAAATCACTTCTAATTCTGGCATGAAATGAAAGGACAAAAACATGAAAGTAACTATGAATCTATGATACTAGATACACAATATAATTTTGACATCAATAACATAAAGAGGGGCATATATGTACAAGAATAACGTTTTCATATGTGGTTGAAGTTAATTTGTTGCCAGCTAAAATATATATTATTTGGGTCAGGTATGGTGGTCAGGCCCAAATAATGTACAAAACATGTTTTCCAATAAAATTAGAAATCAACAGCAGAAGGGAAACTGGAAAATCCATGAAGACTGGAAATTTAAAAATATTCTCAAACAGCCAACAGGTGAAAGAAGAAATCAGAATGAAAATTAGAAAATACCTTAAGATGAATTAAATTACAACATAACTAAACATATGGGATGCAGCAAAAGCTATATAAACAGGTTGGTATGTAGCAGTAAGCATTTACATTAAAGAAGAAGGAGGATTCCTTGGGAGTAAAATTGTGGTTACCAGAGGCTAGTAAGGGTAGTGAAGGATGATGGGAGGGAGGATTGTTAGTGGGTACAAATACATAGTTAGATAGAATAAATATGATCTAGTGTATGATAGCACAACAGTGTGACTACAGTCAGTCAACAATAATTTGTTGAACTTTTAAACATAACTGAAAGAGTATAATTGGGTTGTTTGTAACACAAGAGGAGGATAAATCCTTTAGGTAATGAAAATTCCATTTACCCTGATGTGATTACTGTGCATTTTATACCTGTATCAACATATCTCAGGGGAGGGGGACACCCCAGATGGACGAATAGGAATAGCTCCAGCCTCCAGCTCCCAGCGTGAACAACATAGAAGATGGGTGATTTCTGCATTTTCAACTGACATACCAGGTTCATCTCACTGGGGCATGTAGGACAGTCTGTGCTGGTCAGTGGGTGCAACCCAACCAGGGAGAGCTGAAACACTGCGAAGCATCACCTCACCTGGGAAGCACAAGGGGGAAGGGAATTCCTTTTCCTAGCCAAGGGAAACTAAGACACACAACACCTGAAAAATCGGGTAACCTCCAACCCAATACTGCACTTTACCAAGGGTCTTAGCAAACGGCACACCAGGAGATTAAAACCCACGCCTGGCCCAGAGGGTCCCAGGCCCATGGAGCCTCCATTATTGCTAGCACAGGAGTCTGAGATCTAAGTGCAAGGTGGCAGTGAGGCTGGGGGAGGGGCTCCCACCATCCCTGAGGCTTAAGTAGGTAAACAAAGTCACCTGGAAGCTCAAACTGTGTGGTGCCCACCGCAGCTCAAGGAGACCTGCCTGCCTCTGTAGACTCCACTTCTGAGGACACGGCATAGCTAACCAAAAAGCAGCAGAAACCTCTGCAGATGTAAATGTCCCTGCCTGACAGCTTTGAAGAGAGCAGTGGTTCTCCCAGCATGGAGGATGAGATCTGAGAACCGACAGACTGCCTGCTCAAGTGGGTCCCTGGCCCCTGGGTAGCCTAACTGGGAGACATACCCCACTAGGTGCAGACTGACACCTCACACCTCACATGGCTGGGTACACCTCTGAGATGAAGCTTCCAGAGCAAGAATCAGACAGCAACACTAGCTGTTCAGCAATATTCTATCTTCAGCAGCCTCTGCTGCTGATACCCAGGCAAACAGGGTCTGAAGTGGACCTCAGAAAAACTCCACAGACCTGCAGTTGAGGGTCCTGATGGTTAGAAGGAAAACTAACAGAAAGGACACCCACACCAAAACCCCATCAGTACATCACCATCAGCAAAGACCAAAGGCAGATAAAACCACAAAGACAGGGGAAAAGCAGGGCAGAAAAGCTGGAAATTTAAAAAATCAGAGCACATCTCCCCCTGCAAAGGAATTCAGCTCATTGCAGGCAATGGAACAAAGCTGGACAGAGAATGACTTTGATGAGATGTGAGAAGAAGGCTTTAGTGGATCAAACTTCTCAGAGCTAAAGGAGGAACTACATACCCAGCACAAAGAAACTAAAAACCTTGAAGGAAGAATGGATAACTGGAATAACCAATGCAGAGAAGTCCATAAATGAACGGATAGAGATGAAAACCATGACACGAGAACTACGTGACAAATGCACAAGCTTCAGTAACCAACTCGATCAACTGGAAGAAAGAGTATCAGTGATTGAAGATCAAATGAATAAAATGAAGCGCCAAGAGAACTTTAGAGAAAAAAGAGTAAAAAGAAATGAACAAAGCCTCCAAGAAATATGGGATTATGTGAAAAGATCAAATCTACATCTGATTGGGGTGCCTGAAAGTGATGGGGAGAATGGAACACAGTTGGAAAACACTCTGCAGGATATTATCCAGGAGAACTTCCCCAACCTAGCAAGGCAGGCCAACATTAAAATTCAGGAAATACAGAGAATGCCACAAAGATACTCCTCCAGAAGAGCAACTCCAAGACACATAATTGTCAGATTCACCAAAGTTGAAATGAAGGAGAAAAGACAAGGGCAGCCAGAGGGAAAGGTCGGGTTACACACAAAGGGAAGCCCATCAGACTAACAGCAGATCTCTCGGCAGAAATCTACAAGCCAGAAGAGAGTGGAGGCCAATATTCAACATTCTTAAAGAAAAGAATTTTCAACCCAGAATTTCATATCCAGCCAAACTAAGTTTCATAAGTGAAGAAGAAATAAAATTGTTTACAGACAAGCAAATGCTTAGAGATTTTGTCACCACCAGGCCTGCCCTACAAGAGATCCTGAAGGAAGCACTAAACATGGAAAGGAACAACCATTACTAGCCATTGCAAAAACATGCAAAAATGTAAAGACCATCGATGCTAGGAAGAAACTGCATCAACTAACGAGCAAAATAACCAGCTAATATCACAATGACAGGATCAAGTTCACACATAACAATATTAACCTTAAATGTAAATGGATGAAAAGGTCCAATTAAAAGACACAGACTGGCAAATTGGATGAAGAGTCAAGACCCATCAGTTTGCTGTATTCAGGAGACCCATCTCACATGCCGAGACACACATAGGATCAAAATAAAGGGATGGAGGAATATCTGCCAAGCAAATGGAAAACAAAAAAAAGTCAGGGGTTGCAATCCTAGTCTCTGATAAAACAGACTTTAAACCAACAAAGATCAAAAGAGACAAAGAAGGCCATTACATAATGGTGAAGGGATCAATTCAACAAGAAGAGCTAACTATCCTAAATATATACCCAATACAGGAGCACCCAGATTCATATAGCAGGTCCTTAGAGACTTACAAAGAGACTTAGACTCCCATACAATAATAATGGGAGACTTTAACACCCCACTGTTAACATTATTTATCCAATCATATGTTGATGAACACTTAGGTTGATTCCATATCTCTGCTATTGTGAATAATTCTGTATAAACATACAAGTGCAGGTATCTTTTATATAATTGCTTTCCCTTTGGGTAGATATCCAGTAGAGAGACTGCCAGATGAAACAGTAGTTCTATTATTACCCCTCTGATAAACCTCCATACTGTTTTTCACACAGACTACACTAGTTTATATTGGCACAATGTGTAAGATTTCCTTTTCTCCAAATCCTCGTGAACATATGTTACTTTTTGTATTTGTAATAATGCCCATTCTGACTGGAGTAGGATAAAAATCTCACATTGGTTTTGACTTGCATTTCTCTGATAGCTAGTGATGTTGAGCTAGTTTTCATATACATATTGGCCATTTGTATGTCTTTTATTTGAAAAATGTCTGTTTATGTCCTCTGCCCAGTTGTAAATGAAATGTTTTATCATTGTTGAGTTTTTTGAGCTTGTTATATATTCTGAATGTAAGTCTTCAGTTTAATGAATAATTTGCAAATACTTTCTTCCATTCAATAGGTTGTTTCATCACTCTGTTGATTACATCTTTGCTGTGCAAAGGTTTTAAATTTAATTAAGTCACATTTGTCCATTTTTGTTTCTATTGACTGTGCTTTTGTGGTCTTAGTCATAAATTATTTGCCTAGATAGATGTCCAAAATATTTCCCCTTGGTTTTCTTTTAGTTTTTTGTTTTGTTTTGTTTTGTTTTTTATAATTTGGGGTCTTCTGTCTAGGTTTTTAATTAATCTTGAGTTGATTTTTGTATATGGTAAAATAAGGTAGTCCAGTTTCATTGTATATGACTATCCAATTTTCCCAGCACCATTTATTGAAAAGTGATTCACTTCCACAATGTATATTATTGCTGCCTTTGTCAAAGATCACTTGGCTGTATTTATGTGGCTTTATTTCTGGGTTCTCTATTCTGTACCATTGACCTACACGTCTTTTTTTTTTTTTTTTTTACCCAGCACCATGCTGTTTTGCTTACTATCACCTCATAATATTATTGAAGTGAGGTAATGAAACTATTCTAGCTTTTTTATTTTTGCTTAGGAACACTTTAGTTATTAGGGCTCTTTTTTGGTTCCTTATAAATTTTAATTTTTTATAATACTGTGAAAATGATGTTGTTATTTTGATAGGAATTGCACTGAATCTGTAGATTTCTTTGTGTGATATGGTCATTTTAATGATATTAATTCTTCTGATGTATGAGCATAGAATGTTCTTCCATTTATTTTTGAAATCTTCAATTGCTTTTATCTGTGTTTTGTAGTTTTCTTTGTAGTAATCTTTCTCCTCCTTGGCTAAATTTATAGACAGGTATTTTGTTTGTTTCTGTAACTATTATAAATGAGATTGCCTTTATGCTTTCTCAGATCATAATTAGTATATAGAAATTATACTGATTTTGTAAGTTGATTCTTGTATCTTGAAAATTTACTGAATTCATTTATCAAATTTAAATATTTTTGGTGAAGTTCTTAGGTTTTTCTACATGCAAGATTATATCTTTGGCAAACAGAGATTATTTAACGTCCTCTTTTTCTAATTAGATGCCTTTTATTTATTGCTGTTGCCTGGTTGTTCTAGTTATCACTTCCAATACTACATTGAAAAGTAGCAAACATGGGTATTCTCGTTTTGTTCCCATTGTTAGAGGAAGTGCTTTCAGCATTTCCACAGTTAGTACGATGTTACCTGGGGGTTTGTCATATGTGGCCTTTACTATTTTTAGGTATGTTGCTTCTGTGGCTAGTTTTTTGAATTTTTTACCATGAAGGCATGATAAGTTTTATCAATTGAAATGATAAACATTTCTTCTTTGACAATTGAAATGATAACAAGGTTTTTGTTCTCGAATCTGTTGATGTGATATATCACATTTACTTATTTGCCTATGTTGAACCATCTTTACATCCCTGCTATAGCACCCACTTAATCATAGTATGTGGTCTATTTGACATGCTGTTAGATTCAACTTTGCTAGTATTTTGTTGAAGATATTTGTGTCTAGGTATATTAAAAATATTGGCATTATAAATATATATATATATATTTCCTTATTTTGTTTTGGTATCAGTGTGATCCTGACTTTGGTGACGTTGGCATTAATTCACTCCTTCTCAAGTTTTTGTAATAATTTCAGTATGATTGGTATAGTTCTTTATTTATTTGGTAGAATTCGGCTGTGAATACATCCATTCTTGGCTTGTTTTTGTTTTGAGACTCTATAGCAGCTTCAGGCTCATCACTCATTAGTTGTCTTCTCAGATTTTCTATTTCTTCCTGATTCAATTTCAGTAGATTTTATGTTTCCAGGAATGTATCTGTTTCCTATAGGTTTTCTAGATTCTAAGCATACAGTTTTCATAATAGTCTCTGACAATTTTTTTTTAATATCTGTGGTATAAATTTTAATGTTTCCTTTGTCATTTCTGTGTTTATTTGGGTCTTCCTCCTTTTTTGTTAGCTTAGTTCACAGTTGATCAATTTTGTTTATCTGCCCAACTTCTAATCTCATTGATTCTTTGTATTATGTTTTTAGCTTCAACTTCATTTAGCTGTTTTAATCTTTGCTATTTCTTTTCTTCTGCTAAATGTAATCTTGATTTGTTCAGGCTTTTCTAGTTGATTAATATGCATCATTAAATTGTTACTTTGTAATCTTTGTACCTTTTTTGGATGTAGGCCTTTATTGCCATATACTTCTCTCTTAACACTCTTTTTGCTGTAACCAACAAGTTTTGCTATGTTGCATTTCAATTTCTGTTCCAAATATATTTTGCTTTCCATCTTAAATTCTTTATTGACCCAATGGTCATTCACAAACATGTTGTTTTCTTTCCAAATATTTGTATACTTTCTAAAGTTCCTGTTGGTATTAATTTCTAGTAGTGTTCACTGTGGTCCGAGAAGATACTTGATATAATTTCAATTTTTAAAAATTGTGTTGAAGCTTTTTCTTGTGGCCTATCCTGTGGTTTATACTGGAGAATATTCGATGTGTTGATAAGATGAATGTGTATTCTTCAGTTGTCAGGAAGGATGTTCTGTAAATGTCTATTACATCCATTTAGATTTATAACCCAGTTACAGTCAAACATTCTTTGTTGAATTTCTGTCTTCACGATCTGCCTAATGTGAGTGGGGAATTAAATCCTTAATTATTATTGTATTGCAATCTATCTCCTCTTTAGATCTCTAGTGATATTTATCAATCTGGATGCTCCAATGTTGGGTAAATATATAATTAGAATTGTTATATTATCTTGCTGAATTGATTTCTTTATCATTATATTATTACCTTTTTAATTGTTTTTGACCTAATGTCTGTTTGATTTTATAAAAATGTAGCTACTCCTACCCAATTTTGATGTTCATTTGGAAGGACCATTTTTTTCTACCCTTTTTCTTTCAGTTAATAGCTGTTTTAAAATAAAGTAACTTTCTTGTAAGAAGAATTTGTTTAGATCATTTTTTACCATTTCATCAATCTGTGTCATTTAAGTTGAGATTTTAGTCTGTTTATGTTCATAATTATTATTGACAATTGAGGTTTTCTTCCTGCCATATTGTCAATTGTTTTCTGTTTGTTTCATAAGTTATTTTTTTTCTCACATTGTTTGTCATTGTGGTTTGATGGAATTCTGTAGTAGTGCCATTCGATTAATTTCTCTTCCATTTTTGTGTGATTGCTTTTCTAGTGAGTTCTATTTTTGTGTGTTTTCATAATGGTAAATTCCTTTTGCCTTCACGTGTTTTCATAATGGTTAATGTCCTTTTGCTTTCATGTTTAGGACTTCTTGAGCATTTCTTGTAGGGCCAATCTAATCGTGACAAATTCCCTCAGCATTTGTATGGGAAAGACTTTATTTCTCCTTCATTTATGAAGGCAAGTATTGCTGAATATAGTATTCACAGTCAGCAGGGTTGTTTTTCTTTCTACACTTTGAATATATCATCCATTTATTTTTGGGCCTTTGAAGTTTCTGCTGAGAGGGTCATTGTTAGTCTAATGGGTTTTTTTAATAGGTAACTAGATGACTTTCTCTTGCTGTTTTTAAAAATAATTGTTCACATTGACTTTGGACAGTTATATTAATGTGCTGTGATGAAGATTTTTTGTAATCTGTTTCTTTGGATCACTGAGCCTCTTGTGTTTGGATGTCTAAACTTCTTGGTAGACTTGGGAAGTTTTCATCTATTATTTCATTAAATATGTTTTCTAAACTTTGATCTATCTTCACACTTAGGAATATTAATAACGTTTACATTCAGTTGTTTTCTGTTGTCCCAAAGATCCTGAAGGCCTTGTTTTTTTTTTGTTGTTTTTTTAAAATTCTTTGTTCTCTTATTTTTGTCTGACAGAATTATTTCAAAAGACCTTTCTTTAAGTTGTAAAATTGTTTTCTTTTATTTTGTATAGTCTTATTCTTGAAGTTTTGAATGTATTTTGTATTTCCTTAAGTTAATTCTTCAGTTCTAGAATTCCTGTTTTAAAATATATATATACAAAACATTTAAAATATATATATAACAACATTTAAAATAGATATATTATATATATATAAAACATTTTAAAAATACATATCTTTTATATATATATATATATACACATTTTGGTAAATTTCTCATTTATGTCCTGATTTGTTTTTCTGAGTTCTTCATATTGGTATTCAGACTTCTCTTGCATCACACTGAGCTTCTTTATTTTGGATTCTTTACATGGAATTTTGAGATTTTTTTTCTGTTGTTTGAAGCTCTTGCTGGTGAAGTATTGTGTTCCTTTAAGGGTGTCATATTTCCATGCTTTTTCATGTTTCTGTGTCTTTATGTTGACATCTGTGCATCTGGTATAACAATCACTTCTTTGTATTTTTAAATTTACTTTCCTTAGGGGAGACTTTTTCCTGAAGATGTTTCTATAATGTTGGTTGTGTTGAGCCCTTTGGCTTTGCCTCAAGATGCATGCAGCAGTTAAATCTCTGTATAGTATTTTTGGTTGTAAAGAGCATTTGTGGTATCTGTGGATTCCCTCTGTGTGTTAGGGTATGCTTGTTAGTGAAGGCTTTAGTAAAGTTGTGCTAGGGACTGACACCAGATGGGCCTGTCTTCAGGCTCCAGTGGTAGCAGTGGTAGCTAAGAGTATCCATCCTCGTGCCAAGGAGTGGTGTACACTGGTACCCACATTGGTGGTTCCAGGTGGGCCAATTCTTGGGCCTCTGGGTGTCTTTCTTGAATGGCAATTGTGTTATCAGTGAACTAAGTAGGAAAGTGGGCTCTTAAGCCCCGTGCAGTCAACATAGTATAGGCAATAGCAATAGCAGTGTGAGATGTCCTTCTGGTCCCCAAGCACTATGTGTTCATGTTGGCAGCAGTCGTGATGGGCTTTTTGGGCCAGCAACCAATGCTTGCAAGTAGAAACCAGTTGAAGTGGTAGTTTCAGGGAGTTTAGGCCAAATCTCAGCTCCCTAGGAAGAGTGCTCAGGTGCCTCAAGTGGTAGATGGGGTGGTGCAATCTGCAGGATCCCGAACCATGCATTCTCTGAGGCAAGGGCAAAGCTGGACCTGTGGGCTTGCACTTATGTCCGTCAATGGTGAGTGTAGGTACCAACTTTGACCAGCTAGGGTGGGGAGATGCTCAGGTCCCTGGAAGAGTGCTCAGTGAGAGACAGCACCTGTCACATCAATGTCCTGCAACAGAGAGTGTGGGTCTCATTCCAGAAGCTGCAGCCCTGGTCAGTGGAAGAAGGATGTGCATCCCTATCATACCTCAGTCCCACCAAGGCTTGCTCCCCATTTCTGGCTGTGGCAGAAGATTCAACTGACCCATCAGACCTGGAAGTCCATAACTAGCCTACAACTCAGCCCTGGACCATAGGAACTCCTGCCAAACTTGAGATCAAGGCTTCATGGCAAACTGTAAGCTGCTCAAGTCCCAAGAGTAGTTCTCTCTTCCCAACACCAGTGAACACAGCATCTTCTCAGTCCTGGGTATGGGAGCCTACTGCATGCTTGCATGCCAGTTCCCTAAGCAACAGACTGAGTTTTCTTAATGCCTAGGGGTGATGCTGCTGTGTACCAGGACAATTTTTAGTCCATTAAAACCTAAGATCAAAAACGATATCTTGCTATTGCCACTTATGTTTCAGAAAAGGTAAGGGGCCCTAAATGAGTTCTTTCTCTAGAGGAGTTCCTTTTCACATTCTCCCAGGAGTTCCTCAAGTTAGACTCAGGATTTGTTAAAGTAAAAGTGCATTGTCATGGTCTGGACTGTATGATTCTCCAGGGAGAAAGTGGGCCACAGAAAGGCTCTCACTCACCCTCTCCTTGCATGGGGAAGTCACACCCAGCTCCTGGCCAGTCCTGCTTAAGAAAACTGCCTCTTTTCCAACTCCTTTCTAGTTTATGGTGTTTCCTTTTACTTTTTTATTCAACTCCCGTGTTCTCTCTTGGACAGTGTATTCAAAGTGTGATTGTCTACATACTATTTTTGTTCTTCAAAATGGATTTCACATAAATAAAAATGTTTCTAGTCAGCCATCTTGAAAAAAAATAAGTTAAGAGTATGGCTGTTGCAAATGAGCAAAGAGGCACATGGAAGCCTGCTAGTACTCAGAGGACTCTATGTGACTCAAGTTGCAGGAATTTCATGAAGTATCTACAATAAAGTCAAAAAACCTTATTATACTTCAGAAAGACTACATGCAAATGTATAGGTTCAGGGTGGCTGACTATAAGCAGTAAGAGTGTGCTGCTCTCTTGAAGAGAAAACAAATGGTGAGTAAAAATTGACTCTTCAAGTAAATCTTATAAGAAACCATTTCAAGAACCATCAAAGGATCAAGGGGACACAAAGAGGAAAGAGAAGAGTAAACCTGGGGCACTGCACATACCTGGGTTTGACTCACAGCCAGAAGGAGCTCCCTTACACTGTGAAAAGGTGAGAGAGTAAGAGCCTTTGAGGGATCTATACTTCCCACAGAGACTTGCACTATCCTGGGAGTAAGAGAACGTTCCTGACCCCGCCCCCTTGACATCTAAACTGATACAGAGAGCCACGGGGAGTTTTTGCAGAAGCGCTACTCAAGACCATGTGGAGCCCCACATGCCTTGAATCCCTAAGCAGCCCAGCACCAGCTGCCATAAGAGAGGCAGAGGCTTCCATCAAAGTGCCAGAAAGCAGTAAGACTGCTCCACTCCTCCTTGCCAGACAATGTTCAGCTCCTGCTTCTAGCATAGTATCCTTGACCCTGGCTTAAATCTGTGGGAAGGCACATCACTGTGTTCCCTCAGAAAATACCTAGACAGTAAACTGGGTGAATGCTCCCACTCCCACTGCTCCTGGCAAGATGGAACTTGTTGTCTTGGGCTTCCAGCACAATAGCCCCACCCCAGCCTGAACTCTGTGGTGGATACAGCTCTGTACTCCTTCAGGAAACATCAAGATGGTGAACCAGGTAACTACACCCACCCCTGCTGCTCCTAGCCAGGCAGGACTTGCTAGCTTGCACGTCAAACACAGCAGCCTCGCCACTGCCTGAAATCTGCCAGTGAACACAGATCTGTGTTCCCTTGGGAAATACCTGGATAGTACTCATTGTGACTCTCCCCACCCCTGATGCTCCTATCCAGGCAAGACTCACTGGCTTGGGCTTCCAGCATAGCACCGTCTGGACTTCCAGCAGTCCTACCACTGATTGAACGCTGTGGATGAACACAGCTCTCTTTCTCTCAGAAAACAACCAGACAGCAGGTCATGTGACCGCCCCCACATGATGCTCTAAGCCAGACAAGAAATTCCACCTTTGGTAGTGACTAAACAGGGGAGGAGCCCTTACTTTCAGAACACTGAAAAGAGTAAAACATTTGGGTTTGTGAGTGAATGAGGCAGTGGGGCATGCTTCCCTCTGCAGGTCCAATCTGGGAAGGGTATGGCCTGCCTGCCAGCTGTGACCTCTGCAGCCTGGAGCACCTAAAATAGGAAATGTAGGCACTACACTAGTTATCAGAGGATGTCCCACCAAGGCCTAGAATCAGACCCAATGAGGTCATTTCTCTCCAACCAACCACAGATAACAACTATGAACATTCAGAAATGCAAAAGAGTCAAGTTGTTGAGTAAGGGCCTATCTACCAGTCATTAACCTTATATGCCATTTGCTAGATTACAGCCTAAATTACAACATCAAAAAAAAATTTGTTTTGCCAGTATACAGTGCCTGAGAAATCCAAGGCAAAAATCCAATCACTAATAAAGATCCTGAAAAGAGCCCTGGTCTTCTGAAAGCACACAGAATTAAAGCCAACTGACTATAATCAGGTTTCAACACAGTTAAAGGAACACCAGCCCCCTCAGAGGAGAACGAATAAGTGCAAGAATTATGAAAATGAAAAAAAAAAAAAACAAGAAAACCCCACAGAACATCCCCTTATCTCCAAATGAACAAACTAGCCTTTTTGACAGATACAGAACTCATTATCTGAATGGAAAGAAAACTCATCGAGAGTCAGGAGAAAGTTGAAACCCAATCCCAGGAATCCAGGGAATTCATTAAAATGATCTAAGAGCTGAGAGATGAAATAGCCATTTAAAGAAAGAACCAAACAGAGCTCCTGGAATTAAACATTTCACTACAAAAAGTTCATAATACAGTAGGAAGTATTGAGAGCAGAATAGACCAAGCCGAGGAAAGATTCTTAGAGCTCAAAGACTAGTTTTTCAAATCTACTCAGTCAGACAAAAATAAAGAAAAACAAATAAGAACAATACACAAAACCTCCAAGAAATATGGGATTATGTAAAGCAACAAAATCTATGCATCTGTGGCATGCCTGAGAGAGGAAAGAGAATAATTAACTTGGAAAATATATTTGAAAACATAGTCCATAAAAATTTTCCTAATCTTGTTGGAGAGTTTGACAGGCAAATCAAAGAAATACACAGATCTCCGGCTAGGTACTATACAAGATGACTATTCACAAGGAATGGAGCCATCAGATTCACCAAGGTCAATGGCAAAAGTAAAACCCTTAAAGGCGGCTAAGGAAAAAGGTCATGTCACTTTGAAAGAGAACTCCATCAGGATAGCAGCACACCTCTCAGCAGAAACCTTTAAAGGCAGAAGACAGAGGGGTATATTTTCAGCATCCTCAAAGAAAAGAAATTCCAACTAAGAATTTCATGTCCTGGCAAACTAAGCTTCATAAACAAAAAATAAAGTCCTTCCCAGATGAAATGTGTTACCACCAGACCAACCTTAAAAGGGGTCCTTAAAGGAGTGCCAAACATAGAAACAAAAGAATGATACCTGCTACCACAAACAATTCAAGCAAACAGCCCACAGATGATATAAAGCAATTACACAATGAATACTATAAAACAACTAGCTAACAACATGAGTACAGAATCAAAATCTCATCCATCAATACTAACCCTAAATGTAAATGGCCTAAATGCCAAACTAAAAAGGCAACCATCTGCTGTCTTCAAGGAATTTCTCTCACATGTAACAACACTTTCGGCTCAAAGTAAAGAGATGGAGAAAAACTTACCATGCAAATAGCAAACAAGAAAAGCAGGAGTTCCTATCTTTTTATAAGATAAAACAGATTTTAAACCAACAACAATCAGGAAAGATAAAGAAAGACATTATATAATGATAGAGGATTCAATTTACCAAGTAGACTGAATTATCTTATATATATATTTGTAGCACTCAAATTCACAAAACAAGTTCTTTTTGACCTAAGAAAAAAACTTAGCCACACAATAATAGTTGGAGATTTCAAAACCCCACTGACAGCCTTAGACAGATCTTTGAGGCAGAAAACTAACAAAGAAATGAAGGATATAACATTAACATTTGACCAATTGTACCTAATAGATATCTGCAAAATAGTCCACCCAACAATCGTAGAATATACATTTCTCTCATCCACACATGGAACGTATTCTAAGATTGACCACAAGTTTGGTATTACAGCAAGTCTCAATAAATTCAAAAAAAATTTAAATCATACCAAACACACTCTTGGATCAGAGTACAAAAAATATAGAAACCAATATAAATAAAATATTTCAAAAATTCACAAATATGTGGAAATTAAATAATGTCTTCCTGAATAACTTTTGGGTTAATGATGAAATTAAGGCATATATCAAAATATTATTATAAGTTAATGATAATAAAAAATAACTTACCAAAATCTTTGTGATTCAGGTAATGCACTGTTAAAAGTTTAAAATGTTAAAAGCCTGAACCAGAAAGTTAGAAAGATCTAAAATTAATGATCTGATCACACCCAAAGGAACTAGAAAGTAAATTACAATCCAAACTCAAAGTTTGCAGTAGAAAATATATAACTATAATTGGGTAGAACAAATGAAATTGACATGCAAAAGTTCGTACAAAATATCAGTTTAACCAAGAGTTTCTTTTTTGAAAGAATAAATAAGATAGACTGCTGGCTAGACTCACAAAGAAAAAAAAAAAATAAGTCCAAATAAATACAATCAGAAATGACAAAGGTGAAATTACAACTGATCCTACAGAAATACAAAAGATCCTCAGTGGTTATTATGAACACCTCTATGGACACAAAATTAGAAAATCTAGATAAAATAGATACATTTCTGAAAACACACAACCTCTGAAGATTGAACCAGGAAAAAAGAGAAACCTCGAAAAGACAAAAAAGCTTTGAAATTAATTCAATAATTTAAAAAAACCTACCAATGCAAAAAAGCCATCGACCAGATGGATTCACAGCTGAAGTTTACCAGAAGTGCAAGAAAGAAAGAAAGAAAGAAAGAAAGAAAGAAAGAAAGAAAGAAAGAAAAGAAGAGAGAGAGATAGAGAGAAAGAGAGAAAGAGAGAGAGAAAGAAAGGAAGAAAGAAAAGAAAGAAAAAGAAAAGAAAGAAAGAGAAAGAAAGAGGAAAACCTGGTACCAATACTACTGAAACTATCCCCCCCACCCCGAAAAAAAGGAAAAATTGAAGCCGGGCACGGTGGCTCAAGCCTGTAATCCCAGCACTTTGGGAGGCCGAGGTTGGCGGATCACGAGGTCGGGAGATTGGGACCATCCTAGCTAACATGGTGAAACCCCGTCTCTACTAAAAATACAAAAAAATTAGCTGGGCATGGTGGTGGGCGCCTGTAGTCCCAGCTACTCACGAGGCTGAGGCAGGAGAATGGCATGAACCCGAGAGGTGGAGGTTGCCCTGAGCCGAGATCGTGCCACTGCACTCCAACCTGGGCAACAGAGGGAGACTCCCTCTCAAAAAAAAAAAAAAAAAAAAAAAAAAAATTGAGGAGAGGATGCTCCTTAACTCATTCTAGAAATCAACCATCATCCTGATGCCAAAATCTGGCAGAGACACAACAACAACAACAAAAGTCAGGACTGATGAATACAGACAGAAAAAATTTCAACAAAATACTAGCAAACTTATTTCAGCAGCACATCAAAATGTTAATTCACAACAGTTGAGTAAGCTTTACTCCTGGAATGCAATGTTAATTCAACATAAGCAAATTTTTAAAAAAGTGATTTACCACATACACAGAATTTAAAACAAAAAAGATATAATCACCTCAATAGATTCAGAAAGAGACTTCAATAAAATCTAACATTCCTTCATGATAAAAACCCTATAAGGCTAGTCATCAAAAGAGCATACATCAAAATAATAAGAGCTAATTATGACAAACCCACAGCCAACATCATATTGAATGGGCAAAAGACAGAATAATTCCCCTTGAGATCTGCAATAAGACAAAGGTGTCCAGTCTCATCACTCCTATTCAACACAATACTGGAAGTCCCAGCCAGAGCATTTAGGCATGAGAAAGAAATAAAGGACATTCAAATAGGAAAAAGACAAAGTCAATCTCTCTCTGCTGACAATATGATTCAAAAAGACTCTCCCAAAAGGCTCCCAGAATTGATAAATGACTTTAGTAAAGTTTCAGAATACAAAATTCATGTACAGAAATCGGTAGCATTTCTACACTACAGTAATATTCTTGGTGAGCCAAATAAAAAATGCAATCCTATTTGCAATAGCCACACCAAAACTACAATATCTAGAAATACCACTAACCAAAGAGGTGAAACATCTTTACAAAAAGAACAACAAAATACTGCTGAAAAATTATTAGAGATGAAACAAACAGATATTCCATTATCATGGATTGGAAGAATAAATATCATTAAAATTGCCATACTTTCCAAAGTAATTTACATATTCAATGTTATCCCTATCAAAATACTGTTATTTTTCATGGAATTTTTTTTTAAAAAGCTATTCTAAAACTCATATGGAACCAATAAAACATCTGAATAGCCAATGGAATCCTAAGGAAAAACAAAGGCAAATAAATCACTTTACCCAACTTAAAACTGTATTATACAACTAACGTAACCAAAACAGCATGAAACTGGTATAAAAACAGATACATAGACCGATGGAACAGAATAGAGATCCCAGAAATAAAGCTACAAACCTACAACGATCTGATCTTAGACAAAATTTACAAAAGCAAGGGGAGCAGGACTTCCTATGCAATAAATAGTGCTGGGATAACTGGCCAGCTATATGCAGAAAAATATGACTGGATCCCTACATTTCACCATATGCAAAAATTAACCAAATATAAATTAAAGATTTAAACATAAGATCCCAACCTATGAAAACACTAGAGGAAAGCCTAGGAGATACTCTTCTCGTCACTGGATTAGCAAAGAATTTATGGCTAAGTCTCCAAAAGCAATTCCAAAGAAAATTTGACAAGTGGGACCTAATTAAGCTAAAGAGCTACAGCGTAGCAAAAGAAATTATCAAAAGAGTAAACATACAGTCTACAGAATGGGAGAAAATATTTGGAAACCATGCATCCAACGTAAGTCTAATATCCAGAATCTATAAGACACTTAATCAACCAGCAAAAAGTAAATAATCAATTAAAGAGTGAGCAAATGACATGAACAGGCACTTCTCAAAAGAAGATGTACAAGCAGCCAACAAACCTATAAAAATGCTCAATATTACTAATCATCAGAGAAATGCATATAAAGACCACCATGAGATACTGTCTCACACAAGTCAGAATGGCAATCATTGAAAAAATCGAAAAATAACTGATGCTGATGAGACTGCAGAGAAAAGAGAATGCTTATATACTGTTGGTAAGAATGTAAATTAGTTCAGCCCTTTGGAAAGGAGTTTGGAGATATCTCAAATAACTTAGAACTGCCATTTAAATCAGTAATCCCATTACCAGATATATACTCCAAGGAAAATTAATTGTTCTACCAAAAAGACACATGAACTCATATGTTTATCACAGCAGTATTCACAATAGGAGAGACATGGAATCAATCCAGCTTCCCATCAACAGTGGATTGAATAAAGAATATGAAGTACATTTACACCATGAAATACTATGCAGCCATAAAATGGAATAAAATATTCCTTTGCAACCATATGAATGCAGTTGGAGGCCATTATCCTAAGCTAATTAACACGGGAACAGAAAACAAACTACCGCATCTTCTCACTCGTAAGTGGAACTAAACCTTGAGTACACATGGACAGAAAGAAGAAAACAATAGAAACCAGAGCCTACTTAAAGGTGGAGGATGGGAGGAGGGCAAGGATCAAAATACTACCTATCAGGGACTGTGCTCACTACCTGAATGATGAAATCATTTGTACACCAAACCACATGGACACACAATTTACCCATGTAATAAGCCTGCATAAGTACCCCCTGAACCTAGAATAAAATATGGAAGGGATAAAAAATAGGTCAACTCCTAGCAGGCCAATTTTCAGTACTCTTTTTGTGCATAATTCTTTAAAGTCATGAAGAGCCAGGATTTATCTTTCTTTTTAACTTTTAAGTTTAGGGGTACATGTGCAGGATGTGCAGGTTTGTTACATAGGTAAACATGTGTCATGCGGGTTTGTTCTACAGATTATTTCATCACCCAGGTATTAATCCTAGTACCCATTAGTTATTTTTCCTGATCCTATCCATCCTCCCACCCTCTGTCCTCTGAAAGGTCCCCAGTGCTTGTTGTTCCCCTCTATGTGTTCCCATGTTCTCATCATTTAGCTCCCACTTATGAGTGAAAATACATCGCATTTGGTTTTCTGTTCCTGTGTTAGTTTGCTAAGGATAATGGCCTCCAGCTCCATCTATGTTCCTGCAAAGGAAATTATCTTGTTCTTTTCCATGGCTACATAGTATTCCATGGTGTATATGGACCATTATTATAATGCTGATTCCTAAAAACCATGACCAAATGAGGATTTATTCTTAGCATATGTTTATGATTAATCTAAATTTCAAAATGTTCTGCTTTACTATACCACAATTCTATTTATTAGACTACCTTATATTACCTTTAAATCACTTTTTGTAAGTCTAGAAGATTTTAAGTTCCTTGAATGAAGGGACTCTGCTTTAACATTCTTACCATCATAAATAATACAAAATAAATACTCCTTGAATTCATTGAAAAGACAGTAAATGCCAATAACTAGAGTTTCTAGGTGACAGAATTTTACTTTTTCTTTCCACTGTTTCTGAAATTGTGTTGTTTTGCCCTTTAAATGAGGGAAAATCAAATTTACCTGATAAGTCATTTTAGTACAGTGGATAGAAAACAGTCTCCTGTAATCCAAGTAGGTTTGAATCCTAGCACTATGATTTACTTGTTTAACTATTTAATTTGGGGCAGGTTTATTTAATATTTCTGAGCTTTGAATTTGTCATTTGTAAACTGGGGATATCTTTCTGAAAAAAAAAACCAACTACTATAAGTATTAAATGAAATTAGTTATAGGAGACTCTTGCACAATTTTGTGCACCAATCCCAGAGTTGGTGCTCAATAAGCAGTACCTAGTTTTATTTAAGTACATTGAGAAATATGTAATAATCACCCTGATAAGTAAGATAATCCTGCTAGGAACAAAATTTCTGAATTGCTCTGAATTATAAAAGTAGAACCCCCCTTCCAATCATATTAACATTACCTGGAGAAGGCTTGTGTCCAAATATACCATTGAAGAAAGCAGGCATTCGAATGCTACCACCAATATCAGAGCCCACACCAATCACTGAGCAGGCAGCTGCCAGTGTGCAGCCCTCACCACCTAAAGGAAACACAAAATACTTGCAAATAAATAATCTAATATACTATTTGCATAGAATATCTTTTTCCATCTTTTCACTTTCAACCTTTTTGTGTCTTTAGATCCAAAGTGAGTCTTTTGCTCACAGCATATATTTAGATCATAATTTTAATCTATTCTACTCATCTATGTTATTTGAGTATATTAAACCATTTACATTTTAAAGTAATTACTGATAAGGTCCTCCCTGAGGATATTTCTCCCCTGGGTCTGTGTTTGTGTTTCTGTTTTTTCTTAATTCTCCCATATAGAAAAGAGCTCTTATTTTTTTTTCCCATCAACTTTTAAGTTCTGGGGTTCATGTGCAGGATGTACAGGTTTGCTACATAGGTATATGTGTGCCACGGTGTTTGGCACCACAGATCAACACATCACCTAGGTATTAAGCCCAGCACCCATTAATTATTCTTCTTAATGCTTTCCTTTCCCCCAACATCCCCCAACAGGCCCAAGTGTGTGTTGTTCCCTACCACGTGTCTATGTGTTCTAATCATTCAGCTCCCACTTTTAAGTGAGAACATGCTGTGTTTGGTTTTCTATCCCTGCATTCATTTACTGAGAATAATGGTTTCCAGCTCCATGCATGTCCCTGCAAAGGACATGATATTGTTCCGTTTCGTGGCCGAATAGCATTCTATGGTGTATATGTACCACATTTTATTTATTCAATCTATCATTGATGGGCATTTGGGTTGATTCCATGTTTTTGCTATTGTGAATAGTGCTGCAATGAACATATGCGTGCATGTATCTTTATAATAAAGTGCTTTATATTCCTTTGGGTATATACCCAGTTTGATGGTTAATACTGAGTGGCAACTTGATTGAATCGAAAAATGCAAAGCATTATTCCTGGGTGTGTCTGTGAGAGTGTTGCAAAGGAGATTAGCATTTGAGTCAGTGGACTGGGAGAGGCAGGCCCACCCCCAATCATAACAGGCACCATCTAATCAGTGTGACTAGAATAAAGCAGGTAGAAATTGGAAAGAGCAGAGTTGCTGTGTCTTCCAACATTCATCTTTCTTCCATGCTGCATGCTTCCTGTCCTCAAACATCAGACTCCAAGTTCTTCAGCTTTTGGATGCTTAGACTCACACAAGTGGTTTGCCAGGGACTCTCAGGCCTTTGGCCACGGATTGAAGGCTGCATTGTCAGCTTTCCTACTTTTGAGGTTTTGGGACTGAGATTGGCTTCCTTGCTCCTCAGCTTACAGATGGCCTATTGTGGGACTTCACCTTGTGATCCTGTGAGCCAATACTCTTTAACAAACTCCCCTTCATGTATAAATCTACCCTATTCTGTCCCTCTAGAGAACCCTGACTAACACACCCAGTAATGGGATTGCTGTGTCAAATGGTATTTCTGCTAGGTTTTTGAGGAGTTGCTACACTGTCTTCCACAAAGGTTGAACTAATTTACATTCCTACCAACTGTGTGAAAGCATTCCTTTTTCTCTGCAAGCTAGCTAGCATCTGTTGTTCCTTGACTTTTTAATAATTGCCATTCTGACTGGCGTGAGATGGTATCTTATGGTGGTTTTGATGTGTATTTCTCTAATGATCAGTGATGTTGAGCTATTTTTAATATGTTTGTTGACTGCATGAATGTTTTTCTTTTGAGACGTCTCTGGTCATGTCCTTTGCCCACTTTTTAATTTTTTTTCTTGTAAATTTGTTTAAGTTCCTTGTACACAGGATATTAGACCTTTGTCAGAGGGATAGATTGCAAAAATTATCTCCCCTTGTGTACGTTGTCTGTTCACTCTGATGATAGTTTCTTTTGCTGTGCAGAGGCTTGTTAGTTAACTAGATTCCACTGGTCAATTCTTGCTTTTATTGCAGTTGCTTTTAGTGTTTTCATCTGAAATGTTCAAAACCTTCAAAACCCTTGTAATTTCTATAAATTACTTCAGGCAGTATGGTCATTTTCACGATAAAGATTCTTCCTATCCATGCGCATGGACTTTTTTTCAATTTGTTTGTGTCCTATTTGATTTCTTTGAGTAGTTTGTAGCTTTCCTTGAAGAAGTCCTTCACTTTCCTGGTTAGCTGTATTCTTAGGTATCATATTCTTTTGCAGCAATTGTGATTTGGAGTTCATTCATGATTTGTCTCTACTTGCCTGTTATTGGTGAATAGAAATGCTAGCCATTTTTGCACATTGATTTTGTATCCTGAGACTTTGCAGAAGTTGCTTATCAGTTTAAGAAGCTTTTGGGCTGAGATGATGGGGTTTTCTAGATATATGATCATGTAATCTGCAAGCAAAGGTAGTTTGACTTCCTCTCTTCCTATTTGAATATGCTTTATTTCTTTTTCTTGCCTAATTGCCCAGCCAGAACAACAAATACTATGTTGTATAGGAGTAATGAGAGAGGGCATCCTTGTCTTGTGCCTGTTTTCAAGGAGAATGCTTCCAGCTTTTGCCCATTCAGTGTGATATTGCCTGTGAGTTTGTCATATATAGATCTTATTATTTTGAAGTATGTTCCTTCAATACCTAGTTTATTAAAAGCTTTTAACATAAAGGGATGCCGAATTTTAGTGAAGGCCTTTTCTGCATCTATTGAAATAATCACGTTTTTTTATCTTTAGTTCTCTTTGTGCAACAAACGACACTTATCGATTTGCATATGTTGAGCCAAACTTGCATTGCAGGGATGAAACCAACTTGTTCATGGTGTATAAGCAATTTGACGTGCTGCTAAATTCTGTTTGCCAGTATTTTATTGAGGGTTTTTGCATTGATGTTCATCAAGAATGTTGGCCTAAAGTTTTCTATTTTTATTGCTTCTCTGAGAGGTTGTCTTTTTTTTTTAATTTTTTTAAAATGATTATTATTATACTTTAAGTTCTACAGTACATGTGCAGAACATGCAGGTTTGTTACATATGTATACTTCTGCCATGTTGCTGTGCTGCACCCATCAACTCGTCAGCACCCATCAACTCGTCATTTACATCGGGTATAACTCCCAATGCAAACCCTCCTCCCCTCCCCTCTCCCCATGATAGGCCCCGGTGTGATGTTCCCCTTCCCGAGTCCAAGTGATCTCATTGTTCAGTTCTCAACTATGAGTGAGAACATGCGGTGTTTAGTTTTCTGTTCTTGAGATAGTTTGCTGAGAATGATGGTTTCCAGCTGCATCCATGTCCCTACAAAGGACACAAACTCATCCTTCTTTATGGATGCATAGTATTCCATGGTGTATATGTGCCACATTTTCTTAATCCAGTCTGTCACTGATGGACATTTGGGTTGATTCCAAGTCTTTGCTATTGTGAATAGTGCTGCAATAAACATACGTGTGCATGTGTCTTTATAGCAGCATGATTTATAACCCTTTGGGTATATACCCAGTAATGGGATGGCTGGGTCATATGGTACTTCTAGTTCTAGATCCTTGAGGAATCACCATACTGTTTTCCATAATGGTTGAACTAGTTTACAATCCCACTAACAGTGTAAAAGTGTTCCTATTTCTCCACATCCTCTCCAGCACCTGTTGTTTCCTGAATCATTGCCATTCTAACTGGTGTGAGATGGTATCTCATTGTGGTTTTGATTTGCATTTCTCTGATGGCCAGTGATGAGCATTTTTTCATGTGTCTGTTGGCTGTATGAATGTCTTCTTTTGAGAACTGTCTGTTCATATCCTTTGCCCACTTTTGGATGGGGTTGTTTGGTTTTTTCTTGTAAATTTGTTTGAGTTCTTTGTAGGTTCTGGATATTAGCCCTTTGTCAGATGAGTAGATTGCAAAAATTTTCTCCCATTCTGTAGGTTTCCTGTTCACTCTGATGGTATTTTCTTTTGCTGTGCAGAAGCTCTTTAGTTTAATTAGATCCCATTTGTCAATTTTGGCTTTTGTTGCCATTGCTTTTGGTATTTTAGACGTGAAGTCCTTGCCCATGCCTATGTCCTGAATGGTATTACCTAGGTTTTCTTCTAGGGTTTTTTATGGTATTAGGTCTAACATTTCAATCTCTAATCCATCTTGAATTAATTTTCATATAAGGAGTAAGGAAAGGATCCAGTTTCAGCTTTCTACTTATGGCTAGCCAATTATCCCAGCACCATCTATTAAATAGGGAATCCTTTCCCCATTTCTTGTTTTTCTCAGGTTTATCAAAGATCAGATGGCTGTAGATGTGTGGTATTATTTCTGAGGACTCTGTTCTGTTCCATTGGTCTATATCTCTGTTTTGGTACCAGTACCATGCTGTTTTGGTTACTGTAGCCTTGTAGTATAGTTTGAAGTCAGGTAGCGTGATGCCTCCAGCTTTATTCTTTTGGCTTAGGACTGTCTTGGAAATGCGGGCTCTTTTTTGGTTCCATATGAACTTTAAAGCTGATTTTTCCAATTCTGTGAAGAAACTCATTGGTAGCTTGATGGGAATGGCATTGAATCTCTAAATTACCTTGGGCAGTATGGCCATTTTCACGATATTGATTCTTCCTATCCATGAGCATGGTATGTTCTTCCATTTGTTTGTGTCCTCTTTTATTTCACTGAGCAGTGGTTTATCGTTCTCCTTGAAGAGGTCCTTTACCTGCCTTATAAGTTGGATTCCTAGGTATTTTATTCTCTTTGAAGCAATTGTGAATGGAAGTTCATTCATGATTTGGCTTTCTGTTTGTCTGTTACTGGTGTATAAGAATGCTTGTGATTTTTGCACATTAATTTTGTATCCTGAGACTTTGCTGAAGTTGCTTATCAGCTTAAGGAGATTTTGGGCTGAGACAATGGGGTTTTCTAAATATACAATCATGTCATCTGCAAACAGGGACAACTTGACTTCTTCTTTTCCTAACTGAATACCCTTGATTTCTTTCTCTTGCCTGATTGCCCTAGCCAGAACTTCCAACACTATGTTGAACAGGAGTGGTGAGAGAGGGCATCCCTGTCTTGTGCCAGTTTTCAAAGGGAATTTTTCCAGTTTTTGCCCATTCAGTATGATATTGGCTGTGGGTTTGTCGTAAATAGCTCTTATTATTTTGAGGTACGTTCCATCAATACCAAATTTATTGAGTGTTTTTACCATGAAGGGCTGCTGAATTTTGTCAAAGGCCTCTTCTGCATCTATTGAGATAATCATGTGGTTTTTGTCTTTGGTTCTGTTTATATGCTGGATTACGTTTATTGATTTGCGTATGTTGAACCAGCCTTGCATCCCAGGGATGAAGCCCACTTGATCGTGGTGGATAAGCTTTTTGATGTGCTGCTGAATCCGGTTTGCCAGTATTTTATTCAGGATTTTTGCATCGATGTTCATCAGGGATATTGGTCTAAAATTCTCTTTTTTTGTTGTGTCTCTGCCAGGCTTTGATATCAGGATGATGTTGGCCTCATAAAATGAGTTAGGGAGGATTCCCTCTTTTTCTATTGATTGGAATAGTTTCAGAAGGAATGGTACCAGCTCCTCCTTGTACCTCTGGTAGAATTCAGCTGTGAATCCATCTGGTCCTGGACTTTTTTTCGTTGGTAGGCTATTAATTACTGCCTCAATTTCAGAGCCTGCTATGGGTCTATTCAGGGATTCAACTTCTTCCTGGTTTAGTCTTGGGAGAGTGTAAGTGTCCAGGAAATTATCCATTTCTTCTAGATTTTCTAGTTTATTTGCATAGAGGTGTTTTTGGTATTCTGTGATGGTAGTTTGTATTTCTGTGGGGTCGGTGGTGATATTCCCTTTATCATTTTTTATTGCGTCTATTTGATTCTTCTCTCTTTTCTTCTTTATTAGTCTTGCTAGCGGTCTGTCAATTTTGTTGATCTTTTCAAAAAACCAACTCCTGGATTCATTGATTTTTTGGAGGGTTTTTTGTGTCTCTATCTCCTTCAGTTCTGCTCTGATCTTAGTTATTTCTTGCCTTCTGCTAGCTTTTGAATGTGTTTGCTCTTGCTTCTCTAGTTCTTTTAATTGTGATGTTAGAGTGTCAATTTTAGATCTTTCCTGCTTTGTCTTGTGGGCATTTAGTGCTATAAATTTCCCTCTACACACTGCTTTAAATGTGTCCCAGAGATTCTGGTATGTTGTATCTTTGTTCTCAGTGGTTTCAAAGAACATCTTTATTTCTGCCTTCATTTCGTGATGTACCCAGTAGTCATTCAGGAGCAGGTTGTTCAGTTTCCATGTAGTTGAGCGGTTTTGATTGAGTTTCTTAGTCCTGAGTTATAGTTTGATGGCACTGTGGTCTGACAGACAGTTTGTTATAATTTCCGTTCTTGTACATTTGCTGAGGAGTGCTTTACTTCCAATTATGTGATCAATTTTGGAATAAGTGTGATGTGGTGCTGAGAAGAATGTATATTCTGTTGATTTGGGGTGGAGAGTTCTGTAGATGTCTATTAGGTCTGCTTGCTGCAGAGATGAGTTCAATTCCTGGATATCCTTATTAACTTTCTGTCTCGTTGATCTGTCTAATGTTGACAGTGGAGTGTTGAATTCTCCCATTATTATTGTATGGGAGTCTAAGTCTCTTTGTAAGTCTTTAAGGACTTGCTTTATGAATGTGGGTACTCCTGTATTGGGTGCATATATATTTAGGATAGTTAGCTCTTCCTGTTGAATTGATCCCTTTACCATTATGTAATGGCCTTCTTTGTCTCTTTTGATCTTTGATAGTTTAAAGTCTGTTTTATCAGAGACTAGGATTGCAACCCCTGCTTTTTTTTGTTCTTCATTTGCTTGGTAGATCTTCCTCCATCTCTTTATTTTGAGCCTATGTATGTTTCTAGGTTTTCTTATCAGGACGATTCTGGCCTTATAGAATGAGTTACAAAAAAAAATCCCTCCTTTTCAATTTTTTGGAATAATTTCAGCAGAAATGGTACAAGCTCCTCTTTCTACCTGTGGTAGAATTCAGCTGTAAATCCATCTGGTCCTGGGCCTTTTTTTTTTTTTTTTTTTTTTCCTTCAGTCGGTAGGCTATTTATTACTGCTTCAATTTTAGAACTCATTATCGTTCTATTTAGAGATTCAATTTTTTCTTGGTTCAGTCTTGGGAAGGAGTATGCATCCAGGAATTTTTTTCCATTTCTTCTAAATTTTCTAGTTTTGTCCATACAGGTGTATATAGTAATCTTTGATGGTTGTTTTTATTTCTGTTGGGTCAGTGGTAATATCATTCTGATTTTGTCTATTTAATTCTTCTCTCTTTTCTTCTTTATTAGTCTAGCTAGTGGTCTATTTTATTTATTTATTTATTTATTTTTTCAAAAGAACAGCTCCTGAATTCATGGATTTTTGAAGGATTTTTTGTGTCTCTATCTCCTTCAGTTCTGCTCTAATCTTGGTTATTTCTTGTCTTCTCCTAGCTTTGAGATTTGTTTGCTCTTGCTTCTCTACTTCTTTTAGTTGTGATGTTAGGTTGTCAGTTTTAGACCTTTCTAGCTTTTTGATGTGGGGATTTAGTGCTATAAATTTCTCTCTCAACAGTGCTTTAGCTGTGGCCCAGATTCGGATATATTGTGTCTTTTTTCTCATTAGTTTCAAAGAACTTCTTGATTTCTTTGTTAATTTCATTATTTACCCAGAAGTCACTCCGGAGCAGGTTGCTCGATTTCCACGTAGTTGTGTGGTTTGGTTTGGGGTCACTTTCTTAATCTTGGGTTCTAATTTGATTGTGCTGTAATCTGAGAAATTGTTATGATTTAAGTTCTTTTGCATTTAATGAGGAATGTTTTACTTCAAATTATGTGATAAATTTTAGAGTAAGTGCTATGTGATGATGAAAAAAAAATATGTTGGGAGTTATACCTGATGTAAATGACGAGTTGATGGGTGCTGACGAGTTGATGGTTGCAGCACAGCAACATGGCACAAGTATACATATGTAACAAACCTGCACGTTATGCACATGTACCCTAGAACTTAAAGTATAATAATAATAAATAATTTTTTAAAAAAAAAGAAAGAAAAAAATATGTTTTCCATTGTTTGGGGGTGGAGAGTTCTGTAGATATCTATCAGGTCCACTTGATCCAGAGCTAAGTTCAGGTGTTGATTATCTTTGTTAATTTTCTGTCTCAATGTCTATCTAATATTTTCAGTGGGGTGTTAAGTTCTCCCACTATTACTGTGTGGGAGGCTAAGTCTCTGATTTTAACTGACTATATTGTATGTGTCCATTTATTCTCCTCTCTTGCCACTTAAAGTATACTTTTTTTAAATTTAATATTTGCCCTTGAGTTTGCAATATACATTTAGAACTAACTCAAGTCTCCTTCAAATGATACTCTGCCACCTCCCAAGTAGTGCAGTTATCTTATAAAGGAATATTCCCAATTCCTTTATCCCATCCCATATAACATTGTTGTCATTCATTTCACTCATACACAAGCTATAATCACCCAATACATTTTTGGCATTATTATTTTGAACAATTACATGTTAGATCAATCAATAATTTAAAAATACTTTATTTTACTTTGTTCAATCTTTCTCTAATAATTTTCTTTTCTTTCTTTCTTTCTTTTTTTTTTTTTTACATGAATTCAGGTTTTTGGCCTGTATTCTTTTTTTTCTCTCTCTCTGAAGAACATCTTTTAACATTCTTGCTCTATTGCTCCACTGTCAACAAATTCTGTCAATATTTCTTTGTCTCAGAGTATCGTTATTTCTTTTTCATTTCTGAAGAATAGATCTGCTAGACAGAATTTTAAGTTGATGGTTCTTTCAATGGTTTCAATATTGGACTCCGTGTGTGTGTGTGTGTGTGTGTGTGTGTGTGTGTGTGTATGTGTGTGAAGGAATCTCCTTCTGTCACCCAGGCTGGAGTGCAGTGGCATGATCTCAGCTCACTGCAACCTCCACCTCTCGAGTTCAAGCAATTCTCCTGCCCCAGCCTCCCGAGTAGCTGGTATTACAGGCGCCTGCTGCCAGGCCTGGCTAATTTTTGTATTTTTAGTAGAGATGGGGATTCAAAATGTTGGCCAAGCTGGTATCGAGCTCCTAACCTCAAGTGATCCATCTGCCTTGGCCTCCCAAAGTGGATGCCCATCTCTTATTGTTTGCATGGTTTCTGAAGAAAATACCAATATAATTCTATCTTTGCTCCTGTATAGATAAGGTATGTTTTTCCTTCTTCTTTAAATATTTTTTTTCTTTCTCTTTAATCTTCTAAGGATGAAACAGTATGCTAGGTGTAGTTCTTCTCAAACATTTATTGTTGTTTCTTAAAATCTCTTTCTTCTCTTCCTAGTGTTCCAATTATATATGTGTATTATATGCTTTTGTAATCATACAATTATTAGGTAGTCTGTTCTGTCTTTTTCATTCTTTTTCCTCTTTACTTTCAGTTTTGGAAGTTCTTGTTGACAGGTCTTCCATATCACTGAAGGTTTCCTATTTTGTATACAACATATTGATGAGCCCATCAAAGATGTTCTTCATTTCTGTTATAACTTTTTTATTTCTAGCGTTTGCTTTTGATTCTTGAAGTTCCCATCTGTCTTCTTACATTACAGATCTGTGCTTGCATGTTGACCATTTTTTTCCATTGTGGCCCTTAACATATTAATCACAAATGGTTTCAATTCTCAGTCTGATAATCTCAATATCTCTGCCATATTGCTAATCTTGATGCTTGCTTTGTCTTTTCAAACTGTGATTTTGTCTTTTAGTATGCCTTATAATCGTTTTGTTGAAAGCCAAACATGATGTACTGAGATAAAAGAACTGGGGGTATTTGGCCTTTAATGTGAGGTTTTATGTTTCCCTGGCTAGGGGTTAGTCTGTGTTTACTGTCTGCTGTAGCCATAGATTTCAGGTGTAAAATTTTCAACTGGTGCCATAGTTTCCACCTCCTCTGTTGTCTTTGAGTTTCCCTAGAGACTTCTTAAATAACACCTATGATGTGCAGTTCTTCTGGTTTATATAGAACCCCCATTATAGAAAATCCCTATTGGTGTAGTGATAAGGTGTGTGGAGGCAAGGAGAGGAAGTATTTTATAATCATATGATTAGGTCTCAGTCATTTAGTTAGCATGTGCCCCTGCTCTGTGACCCTAACATGTGCTTCCCAATTTTATTCTGCTTTGACCCCTTCAGTAGGACAGGAAACCTAGACAGGACTGGAGTTGGATATTTTCTTTCCCCTAGGTCAAGTCCATTAGTTTCTTATAAAACGTTACTAAGTTAGGTTCTGATAAAAATAGTTTCTCTGAGGAAATTCCTTGTTAGAAGAACAGTAGGCTTTGGAAGTAGTATTTCAAAATGGCTACTTTTTCCCTCCCTGTGCAAGAAGCAAGAGAAGATTTCTCTCCGATCTTCACCTGGGAACACAGTAGGGCTCCTGAAGGTAAAACTTTTGAAATTGTGTGAGGCCCCCAAGATCCCCCCACCCAACCACCACATACATTTTGACTCTTAAACTTTTTCAAAATGAACCTCCAGCAAGTGATCAATTATAGTTTAGGTTTTTCTACTGCTGTGCTGGTTCCCCTGAAATTTTCTGCTCCTAGGCTTCTGTTCTAGCAAGTTCCAATTCTTTGTATCTGCCTGTCTTTCATTCAGTTTTGGGAAGAGTGGTTTTCCCATTATCTCGGCATATTGATAAATCTAATAATGGTTGTTATTTTTTAGTTTGTTCAGCTTTTGTTCTTATTGTGTGAATTGGAGTAAAAACTTCTAAACCCCATATATGCTAGACCGGAAACCTGAAGTCACACTTAAATTTTTAATCATCACAGTAACCTTACAAGTCTGATTTCTTTAATATGGCCATCTTACAAGCAAAGGAAACTGACTTAATGAGCACCTACTTCATGTGACTAAGGTCATATAGTAAAAGAAATCTCAAATGTCTATGTAGCTTTAGCACCCACAAGTTTAAACATCATATTTTGCTA
Organism: Theropithecus gelada; assembly: GCF_003255815.1. Classification (NCBI taxonomy): domain Eukaryota; kingdom Metazoa; phylum Chordata; class Mammalia; order Primates; family Cercopithecidae; genus Theropithecus; species Theropithecus gelada. The sequence continues at coordinate 2,122,460 of NC_037689.1, forward strand.
ACCCACGTATGCATCCATTCAGGCTTAATAAAAGTCTTGTCAATTCTAGTCTCCATACACCTTTTTTTCCTAGTCTCTATACACTTTATGATGTTTCCTATCTACATCACTTGTAGTTCGTTCTCAATTCCCTTTGCTGGCTACTTCTCCTCTATCTATCTTCAAAATATCAGAGTTAACCAAGGCTCTCACATGACTCCCATTTCTTCTCCATCAACACACACATACCCTGGGTTTTTGCATCCATTCTTATAGGTTAGAGATGCTATACTGTATCAGGTTTATTAATACAATTCATAATTATTATTGTTAACACAGCTCTTGATGCCCTACTAAAATGTCCAACTCACCAGAACTTCCACCTACAATATGCTGTAAATCATATGGGTTGTTTGATCGGCCATAGATCTTGTTACTGGATTCATACCACATACACAACTCACTACAGTTGGTTATGCCAAGGGGAATGGCACCAGCTTCCTTCAGTAATGCCACCACAGTGGCATCTGTTTTGGAAATGGCATCACGGCGGTTCATGAGTCCAGAAGAATTGGGCATTCCTAAAAGAGCCACAGAAAGTAATGTTTAAAAGTTATTAAATAAAAATAATTGTTTTCTCCTGAGGGGCAAGATGGCCAACTAGATGTAGCCAGAAGGAACATCTCCCACAAAGGGTTGGGGCATTGGGAAGACTGGTTGGGGCATTGGGAAGACACAATCCTAGCAGATCTTCAGAGAGAAGGCATTGAGGGTGGATGGAGGGAAGACACAGATGCTGGGCTGAATGGGGAGGAAGTTGGGAACCCTGCACAGGGCTACTGTTCACTGGGACTTGCTCCTGGCTCCCAGAAACACCTGGGGGAAAAGGTGAGTTGAACAGTCAAGGAGCAACCAACTTTCAACATGGGCCTCTGGAATCATAGCAGGAAAAATACCCTTGACCACCACGGACACTTGGATTAGCAGGGAGAGGTGCTCAGAGAAGTGGTAGGGGCAGAATTCAAGCTGGAGCAGAGCTGGAAGATGATGCCAGAACATCTGGAGGAGCACAACAAGGGTTGCCCATGCCCCTAGGCTCGACTGCCTCCCACAGGAGACTTAAGCCCTAGGGGAACTGTCAGACCTGAACTCTGCAGGGTGATTTTGCCCATGAGACAGGGCCAGTCCAATCTGAGCACCCCTCATTCTGCTGGCTTCTCCCAGGGCCCCAGTCTGGCCATGCCTGCTTGCAGTGCAGCCCCTAAGTACCTCCTGGGGTCCTGCATCACAGTTCCTGTGCTGGTGGACAGCATCTGACCTGCAAAGTCCTGGAACAGAGCTGCCCCAGAAGACAAGCCCAGCTAGCCCATATCCTCCCACTACAGCAGCCTCCCCTGTGCCACTTTGCCTATATGCACTCACCCATGACGACCTCCAACATTGCTTTACTGGTACTCGTGTGTGTGGGGAGGGGGGGGAATCTTGTCTACCAGTACACATAATTGTGTGCACCCTGCCATGCCACTACTCCTGGCATGAGTGCACAGCACCCTACCTCTTCCCCCCACTGCACCACCATTGTTGTCAGATCATTGGCAAGCAGAAGGCATGCCAGCACTGCCCCCACCAGTACCCCCTTTCTGTGCTGAAACAGCTGCCGGCAGAAACTAGGCATAGAAAAAATGGACCCGCCCGCACCCTGAGTCGCCACCGCCACCTGCAGGAACATGCATAAAAGGCCCACACAGACCTGTGCCAACCAGAGCACCCTAACCCCATGATAACACTGCCACCAGTGTGAAGGTATGCACAGTTGCTGCCGGGAAGCCCTATGCCCCCTAGTCGTGCTGTCAATGCAAACACCTGCATGACGGCCAGCCACTGGCCCACAAAAGGCAATGCTGTCAATACTGGCAATTGCTGCGAATGCTGTCACAAAGGTCAGCACCCTGGCACCTGCTAGCACCGTGCTGCAGCTGACGAGCATAAACCCATACATACTGCAGTGGGAATGGCAACTGGCACATAAGAATAAGGGCAGATAAGGCCGGGTGCGGTGGCTCACGCCTGTAATCCCAGCACTTTAGGAGGCCGAAGTGGGCGGATCATGAGGTCAGGAGATCGAGACCATCCTGGCTAACACGGTGAAACCCTGTCTCTACTAAAAATGCAAAAAAAAAAAAAAAAAAAAAATTAGCCGGGCGTGGCCGCGGGCGCCTGTAGTCCCAGCTACTCGGGAGGCTGAGGCAGGAGAATGGTGTGAACCTGGGAGGCGGAGCTTGCAGTGAGCCGAGATCGTACCACTGCACTCCAGCCTGGATGACTGAGCGAGACTCTGTCTCAAAAAAAAAAAAAAAAAAAAAAAAAAAGAATAAGGGCAGATACTGCTGCCACAGCCCTATGAAGTGCTTTGGCTGGTACTATCCATTGAAGTATTGTGACCAGTGATCTGGCAGCACCTTGCCCCTTATATGGGTCCAGGAGCACCTCAGCCCTCCCAGAAAGTTCCTAACCTTGAAAAGTCAGAGAAGAAAGTGGAGACCTGATACCAGTCCCCCAGAGTCAGAGCATGCAATCCAGGAGTACTGAGCTGAGTCTTGGCCATCTTAAATATTCCAGAAATGAAGCCAGTCAACTGAACCCACCTTATACCACAATCAAATCACCCAAGGTCATCAAGTAGAATAAAAGAAAAAAAAAACTCATCCAAAAAACAACTTTAAATATTGAAGAAACAACAGACCAACAAAAATAGCAACAACTCTGACAATTCAAAAAAACCAGTGTTTTCTTTCCTCCAAACAACCACACTAATTCTCAAGCAAGCATTCTTAACCAGGCTGAGATGGCTAAAATGAGATAAAAAAAATTCAGAACATAGATAGAAAGAAAGATCATTGAGATCCCAGAAAATATTAAAACCCAATCTAGGAAGGTAGAATTCACAATAAAAACTTACGGGAGCTGAAAGACAAAATAGTCAATATAGAAAAAAAAACACAATGAACCTGATAGAGCAGAAAAACACACTACAAAAATTACATAATGAAATCACAAGCATTAGCAGCAGAATACCCAAGCTCAGAAAAGAATATTGAAGCTTGAAGATTGGCTTTTTAAAATAAAATGGGGGGGGCGGAGCAAGATGGCCGAATAGGAACAGCTCCAGTCTCCAACTCCCAGCACCAGCGACACAGAAGACCAGTGATTTCTGCATTTTCAACTGAGGTACTGGGTTCATCTCACTGGGGAGTGCCGGACGATCGGTGCTGGTCAGCTGCTGCAGCCCGACCAGCCAGAGCTGAAGCAGGGTGAGGCATCGCCTCACCTGGGAAGCGCAAGGAGGAAGGGAATCCCTTTTCCTAGCCAGTGGAACTGAGACACACAACAGCTGGAAAATCGGGTAACTCCCACCCCAGTACTGCACTTTAAGCAAACAGGCACACCAGGAGATTATATCCCACAACTGGCCGGGAGGGTCCCACGCCCACGGAGCCTCCCTCATTGCTAGCACAGCAGTCTGTGATGTACTGGCAAGGCAGCAGCAAGGCTGGGGGAGGGGCGCCCGCCATTGCTGAGGCTTAAGTATGTAAAAAAAGCTGCTGGGAAGCTCGAACTGGGTGGAGCTCAAAGCAGCTCAAGGAAACCTGCCTGTCTCTGTAGACTCCACCTCTGGGGACAGGGCACAGTAAACAATAACAAAAGCAGCAGAAACCTCTGCAGACGCAAACGACTCTGTCTGACAGCATTGAAGAGAGCAGTGGATCTCCCAACACGGAAGCTGAGATCTGAGAAGGGACAGACTGCCTGTTCAAGTGGGTCCCTGACCCCTCAGTAGCCTAATTGGGAGACATCCCCCACTAGGGGCAGTCTGACACCCCA